>NW_027531143.1:2583951-2811597 GCF_008692635.1 Crocuta crocuta
TGAACAGGTTTTTTTTTTTTTTTTTTTTTTTTAGCCATAATTAACCTAGTTTAATGTTTATGATGAATCAATAAACAGGTACATTGAGGCTTCTTCTTTAAACCTAGTTGGTGTTCACCTACTGTTTCTTTTATTTATATTCTAGTCTTTCAACAAAGCATAATATTCTAAAATTGTTGGGCTCTAATGATACAGATATGGGTAAGTTGTGAACTTGTCCTTCAAGGAAATAAAGTGTTAGCGGATTCATTAGAGAATCTGGAAAACTATTACAAAAGAATAGAACAACAGTGATATTTGACAACCTTACCTTGGAAGGATGAAGAAGATCTGACGTGGAGATGATATTTAAACTGGGTTCTATAGGGTGGATTGATATTGACCAGACTGGTTGGGAGGGGAAAATGGACACTACTTTGCATGGTCCAGGGGCCAGGATATAGAAGGCTATCTGAGCGAGGGACAGAGGGCATTCGTCACAGCACAAGCAAGTCACATGTGTATGGACACCTGCAAATCACATGTGTATGGACACCTGCAGATCAGACCATTTGAATAGTGTGAGATAACAAGGTTATCATATCGAATCGCTGCATTTCCAGTCAAATCAAGGCAATTTCTTTTAGAATGATGCTAGAATGAAGGCAGAGTGTCAGTTCAACTGAGAGTTTTGACATCTGTATTGTAAGGGAAGAAAAAGGTAGCCTTAGCCTCCTTAGCGTCCCTGGCTGGTTCTAAAAATCAAAAGGACAAAGATAAATAGGAGAAAAGTATACGAATTTTTTTGAATTTTTACATGTAAATGGGATCCTTTCCAAGAGAAAGAAGATCCAAAGACGTGAACAGAGCAGAAAGCTTTTATGCCTTTTAGGCAAAGAAACAATAAATTTGTGAAGAATTGACAAGACAGAAGGGTTTGGGCTAATGGTGAAGTAATTAGGACAATAAAAGTTAAACAAGTGTTGTTTGTATAGATTTCTTGGCCCTAAGAAGTTTTATGACCTGTTTCAGGCAGGAGGGGCAAATGGGGAGATCAGAGTGACTTTCCTGCTTTTGCCATTTTCCCAAGCTCCTTCAGCTTAAAATATTTAATATGCCAAGGTGCCATATTGGGTAGCATATCCTGAACCCTATCATGATACTAAAGGTCAACTGTCTTCCTGTCCATTGTCTCTTGTGCACTTGCAAGTGGTCATTATAGTTGTAGTAGTTAGCACCTTTAGATCTTCTTAAAGAATCAACTTATGCAAAAACATTAATTCTATACTGAAAATTAACTCAGACTTTTGTAGGGGAGATGGTGCAGTGGTGGTGGATTTAAATTCATCACAACAAAGCAAATGATTTTTAGTCATTTTTTCCAGACTCCTTGCTTTGCCAAGTCAACTAATGAGAACAATGATGAGGTAAGGATGGAAGCAGAGGGTATCCACAGTCCCCTTCCCTTACTGATTACACACCCAGACTCCTGGCTTTGTTGCCTTTTATTTCAAAGTTCTCCTTTGGAGATTACACGGCAATTTAGCTTTATCCAGGTCGAGACTGAATTTAACTTCTCAAACTTCTACATAAAAGTCAATGAAATGCATTGTTTGGCTAGTTGTCTGGACCCACACTCCTAGGAGGCTGTTTACCACTTTTTAATACATGACAATTCCTTTGCATGCTCACCCCAAAAGGACATATTTATACATGTATTTAAAAATTTCAATGTTGAATAAAATTTGGTAAAAAAAATTTTGTCTCTTATTATTTATTGCATAGATCTCACAGACCTACTTGCGTCCCTCTCACTGTTACTTACATAGATCTAAAAGGTTCCGTAGTTAGGACCGACTACTGTGAGCAAAATTACTATGAGCACTTACTTCTCTACTCAGTTAATGAAGTTACCCATTTAATTCATATATTTCAGTGTGGCAAACATATCTCAAGTTGAATATCACCTTAGAGAAGAAGTCTGTATAATCCTCTACATAAGGCCCATGTTGCATGTGTATGATACATGTGTATCTGTGTGTGTGATAATAGAGCTTATTTAAATAACAGAATGGAAGTAAAAGTGTGAGGCCTGGGATGTGATGTGGTACAGTGTTAAACTGGAGACTTGGAGAAGAACCCAGGAGGATGAGAAGTGAGGAGCCAACTAAATTTCCAGTGGAAACCTCTCCCATGTTCGCTGATGTTCTTCCTGTATTCCTAGTATCTCAGCTTGGTGACTAGTATGTAGTGGCCACTCACTATTTATTTATGGAGTGAAGAAAATATGGTTGAGATGGGAAAGACAGGTGGTTAAAAGTGCCAGACTCTCAGAAGTGGAGGAGAGATGGGGAGAGGTGAAGTCACAAGTGCCTTCTGTGGAGGTGAGATGGGGAGCTGCGGTGGGGAGGGCCGGGGTGGAGGAGGAGGCAGCCGTGGACAAGGGAATTTTTCCTTAACCAATAGTATGCTGCTAAGATGATACCTATCACACACACAAAGAAATTGGTTAGAAGGGATTACGCATTTAAGACAAAGCTTCAAGGGAAAAGGACTATCAAATTAGATCAGAATTTGCTAAAAGAAAATACAAGTGCTGTTTTTCAAAAGAAGGATTGGTGGATATTCTAATATCTTGGCAAGAAGCTTGAGTTTGACCGGCTGTTACAAACCTAAACTCCTTTTCTTAAAGACACTGTTGAATCTGATGAAAATTTTATTTTATAGACACTATAAGCCTTGTTAACTGGATGTGGAAGTCAATGGCTAGAACCATGCCTAGGCTCATACCAATAGGAAAGAGATGCACAGGGCATGCTTGCTTAAGAAACTGGTTAGAGTAAGGCATTGTCTGGAAATAATGATGGTGGCTTCTCCTTGTCATTGATAGTTCTCATCTTTAGTAATTTTGTGTATCCAACACACACTAAGAATATGCTGAGGAACTGGTGGAGATTTGCCTGTGATTCCTACATGAAAAGAACCCATGTTGTTTAAATTCCCATTTATTCATGCCCTGCCTTCACAAAAGATGTGGAGCAGGTTAGCAAACGTACATCATAACATAATGGTAAACAGAATTAAGAAGAAAAATTTAGAAGCAAGAAGTTACAAGTAAGAATAGACTAAAGGTGGGGCACCTGGGTGGTTCAGTCAAGTGGCTGACTCTCGGCTTTGGCTCAGGTCATGATCTCACGGTTCATGGGATCAAACCCCAAGTAGGGCTCTGTGCTGACAGTGTCAAGCCTGCTTGGGATTCTCTTTCTCCTCTCTCTGCCCCTACCTTGCGCAAGCTCGCTCTCCCTCTCTCTCTCAAAATAAATAAATAAACTTAAAAAGTAAGAATAGATTGAGGAAACTGCAACAAAATGTGTGCAATCTGTTAGGACTAAAATGGACATTTCTATCTAAACTCAGATTTAGTTGCAAACTCCCTGGGAGTCGAAGTGAAAAGCAAAATATGACCACTATTATGTCTTATGATAAGAAAGGAAGAAATACACACCAAGTACTCAAGGAAAGCAAAGCTGTTCCTAGAACTGAATTTCAAAGGAAATTTTTCATGTGGGACTTTGTTTAGAGGGCATTTTGTGATGTGGTACATACTACTTTTAATAGTATTTCTCTAGAATAATGGATTCCATATGGCTGTTTCCTATAATTACTTTCTGTAAAAGCTCAGTCGATGCTCAAGTGAAATTCAGTGAAGGCAATTCCACAAGAGCCCACAATGGCATGATCTGAGTGTACAACCTTCTTACAGAATGAGCAAAGGAAAGTCCCTAGATTGGTGGTCTTTGAACCTATAAGACTTTTGGAAAAAAAAAATTTACCCTCTTCCTCATCTTTAGACTAAATTTGGATTTTCCACCTAAGTTTAAATTTTTACAAAGTTTGTAATTTATGGTACACTCTGAATGCTGACATTTAAAACTATTTCTTACCTTGACCTTTTATGTGTATTCCCTGGAATCTAACCAACACAATATGAAACACATCATCACCCAAATATACAAATAGAAGTTCCTTTTGACAGTTATAAGTGTTGCATCATTTATCCTTGAACTTTTAACTTTAGGCAACTTCTCCCACATAATTTAATCCTCATGCAAAATTTTTACCTGAAACTTTCTAATGACCACTCAAACATATTTTTCTACAACAAAAATATGCATACAAATTATTTTATTTTTAATACCTTTGACCATAGCTTTAAATGTTGAAATGTCTACCGAATTGAATTTATATGATGATAATCACTAATGGGTAATGGATCAAAAACATACAGATGTAGATTCAAATTTTGGTGGCTAATTTTTAAGCATACACCATAAAATACATCTCAACAGGATTATTGTAAGATAAGGGAAGGATATCATGTTCTTTTCTAAATTGAAAGAGGAAAAATTGTGAAAGGGGAGGTAAGGTAGAAAAAGTTGGACCAAAGGCATTCTTTTAGGAAGATCAATTCTGGGAAGGAACTTTATATATGGAATTTAAAGTTGTAAAATTGATTCTCTTAATTTTTTATGTATATGATTTCTGGGAACATTTTTTACATATTCCAGTTTCAAAATGTTTGGATTTCAATTTTTTTTTATCATGATGCACTTAATGAGGTAAAACACTCTGTAGACTGCATATCTTGCCTGTCCTCAGGGCCCATGGGATTAGGGGCATGTGTGTAGGAACAGTAAGAGCTTAGATTTACTAAAATACTGAAAAATAATGCCCAGTAAGTTTTAATGATATGCTTCATTTGGTTTATAAATACCACACCTAGAAACTGACTAGTGATTGATAAGTTCCTTTAATCTTATGGAAAATAAAAGTCTTTGGAATTTTCTCTCTTTCACTATGAATGTGCTTTCTTGGATCAGTCTGTGGCTCTGCCAGAAGACACCATAGCCAAACAATGGACCTGAGGACAAAGTTTGAAAATTACCAGACTGCTGTATTGGATGGTCTGCCTGGCTTCCAAATAATCTTTATAAATGGTACCTTTTCAAACTGAGTTAAAAATAATTTGACTCAAAGGTTTGATTTCTATGTACTTCCCTTTCCCTTCGATCCCTCCCTAGTACACCGAAGGCATACTTACTTGGGTCATACCAAAGAAAACAATGACTCAGGAAAGTCTTTTCTGAGTGCAAGCCAGAAAGATCCAGAAGCTTGCCAACAAAGCTGATTTTTCTGCTCTCAAAGACCATATCAAACTTGGGTTAGCCTGGACTCTGGAATTGGAATTTTGGATTCCAATCCCAGCTCTACCATTTACTAACTCTGTGTGATCTTGCCCAAGTTACTCAGTCTCCCTGTATCTCAGTTTCCTCATCTGCAAAATGGCACTTAGGTGAGTCAATAGTTGTGAAAGAAATGGACAGACCAGTGCTTCGTGCATACCGAGTGGTATATAAGTGCTTGTTTATTTAAAAAAAGTATATGCACATATAATATTCACAGCATTTTATACTTTACCACTTTCGTGTTAGTTGTATTATTTAAATCTCCCATTATTTTATAGTATATAAATGTATAAAAACATAGCTTGTTGCTTATCCTAGATCAAAGAACTATTAACAGACAAGTCTGCAACTCAAACCCACATGTTCTAGGTTCATATTTAGAGGTGTTGTTTTATTTCTGCCAAATCTATACCTGAATTCACTTTACTCCTAGAGTTGTTTTGTTACTTGATTGACTTTCTGAAATTTAAAGTTTGAACTTACTGGATATTTTCAGGTGCTTAAAGCAGACATACCAATGATTGAATCCTTGCCAGCCTTTGCTCTACCCTAGTGGTTAGACACTACTTTTGCCTAGGTTTTTCCGGTCCCTGGTCACACCTAGGTCAGTTAAAAAACTGCCACCTGGGAAAGGGAAGAGCTCTTCAAACAGTACCAGCTGACACTTTCACATGAAGTAAGAGGCCGCTTTCACACTTACTGCATTGTCTACGACTAAGATTTTCCCAGGTTTCTGGATACAAATTGCAGTTAATAGAGAACAATATGAATATGGCAAAGGTCATTTATTTTCTTTCTGCTTCAAGTTCCTCTAACATAAAGCCCATTACATTGTCTCTGATCGGTCATTACTTTTTCCTATTGTTCAAACTAAACTTGAATAATGATTTCTTAAGGTTTCATTTTGTTAAAATAAAATTACTCCTAATCCAGAAAGAGAGAAACCTGTCCTCCAGGGTTTGTTTAAAGTTTCCTTTCTTTTTAAACATTTTTTTTAACGTTATTCATTTTTGAGAGACAGAGAGAGACAGAGCCTGAGTGGGGGAGGCGCAGAGAGAGAGAGAGGAAGACACAGCATCTGAAGCAGGCTCCAGGCTCTGGGCTGTCAGCACAGAGCCCAGTGTGTGGCTCAAACTCAGGAGAGTCGTGAGATCATGACCTGAGCCGAAGTCGGGCTCTTAACTGACTGAGTTACCCAGGCGCCCCTTAAAGTTTCTTTTCTTAACTTCCACTATGTTAATCTGGAAATTGTAGGTCTGAGTTTGAAGGAGGAAAATCTATCAAAGATCTCTCCACCCTAATTGGTTGAAACTGAAATGTCTCCCAGCCCTGTGTGAACTTTGGATTTACTTAATTTACAGGTCCCCGGGTTTTTGCCCATGGCATGAAGTTTCAATTGAGAACAAAGCTTCACACGTTGCTCAGAATTCACTCACAACTTTGAGATTTCTTGTGCTCTTATTCCTCCTAGTTACTTCCTTTTTAAAACCCTGCCCCAGGGGTGCCTGGGTGGTTCAGCTGGTTAACCATTGGACTTCAGCACAGGTCATGATCTCATAGCTTTGAGTTCAAGCCCCACATCAGGCTCTCTTGCCGTCACTGCAGAACCTGCTTTAGATCCTCTCTTTCTCTGCCCCTCCCCTGTGTTTTCTCTCTTTCTCTCAAAAATAAACAAACATTTAAATAACAACAACAGAACAACTCTGCTCCACAAAGTCAAGCCACTCCAATCTGAGTGAACTGTTAGGTCTGACTTCTCAGTTTTGTGAGCCTGTCCTGCTCTGCTTGTGTTTCCCCTTATCTGTGTCATGCTTTTAGGCAAAAGGTGATAATAAGTCTCATCATGTGTGTTTCCCTTCTCTTAGGGATTAAAGTCCTGTGTTGCCTGTTGTCTAATGTTTAAAAAGTACTGTTTCATGTTTGTTTCTGTTGGGAGGCAGGTCTGGTACTTTTTACTCCATCGTGGTTTATCTGTTGAATCAGATAACAAAACTTCGGCTTGCTTTTGCATGTATTTTTTTAAAAAATTATTTTTCTCGCAACTTATTTTTATTATACTTTATAAGTATATCAGACTGTGACAGAAGGGACATAAAAAAGAGCTGCTTTTCACCACAACAGGTTTTTTTTTTTTTTACATTTAATTATTTTTGAGAGACAGAGAATGAACTGGGGAGGAGCAGAGAAAGAGACACAGAATTGGAAGCAGGCTCCAGGCTCCAAGCTGTCAGCACAGAGCCCAACACGGGGCTCAAATCCACGAACTGTGAGAGCATGACCTGAGCTGAAGTCAGATGCTCAACTGGCTGAGCCACCCAGGTGCCCCTCACCACGCCAGTTTAAACTTTAATGTGCACACAAATCACCTGGGGATCTTGTTAAAATTCGGATTCTGATTTGGCAGGCATGGGGGCTGAGGCTTTACCAGTTTTGTCAGGTGATGGCCATACTGCCAGTCCGTGGACCACATTTTGGGTAGCAGTGCTCTGTGCCGTAGGACGATCAGCTTTGGGACTCAGACACATAATGGATATTGATAAACAGTAGAGTAGATTTACCGATGGAGCAAAACCAATGAAGAAGCCCAGCTGAGAAAGAGACATCTGTTCGTTTCTTCTTCCTTTACCCAACCCTGGAGGAGTTGACGTTAAAGGAGGAACTGTGAAGAGATTACTCAAAGAAGGAGTCAGGGTCCCAGATCAAGACTGTACTCTGGCAAAAAGCTGGCAGTGCATGAAACCCTAAGAGACTTTGAGATTAAACTTTTAAATGCTGAAAGTGATAGAATTGGCCCGAGATAACATCAAAGTACAGGCAAATTATACAGAACATAACTGAAAGCAGTGATTAGAAAGAAATGTTATTTCATATTTATACCTCTCAATAGTAAGATGACTTGACAGAGTGGTTACATATATACAAGGCTTGCCTTGAGAAAAATTTTCAACTGCATTTCAAAGTTTGTATAAAAATGAAATAAAATCATGTATAAAATTATTTTAAAATGTCACTATAGAACTGTGTTTATATAATTAAAGATTTAAAACATCCTCTTTATCCACAGCAAAATACACACACATGCACACACAGACAGATGCACACAACAATTTTTGTAATAGAGGCAAGTCACCACTTTTATGAGTGGCCTTTCTGGCCATTGACTCCATGTTGGGCCTTTTATCTCTAGTGTGTTTACTTTCTTGAATGCAATCTTGTTCAGCTTGAAAGGGATTGGGAGAGGCAGTGAAATCTAGGTAATAGAAGATATACAATGTAAGGCTGATTAACTCTAAAGAGAAAAGTTACTTTGTGACATGGAATAGGCAGTAGGATTGGATGATTTTGTAGCTGCATAAATTGAATTACAATTATTGCCAAAGGCAAGCAGCACCATTAGAAAGCACATCAAAACAGTAACCAAAACAGACACACTCTTTTTAATGGGTGTATCAATTGTCCGTGGAGATGTTGTTGAGAAATGACTCAATGAGACTCTTTTCCTGCGGTGCTTCAGACAAGGGAATTATTAAGATGTACATTCCATTGGCCTAGAAAACAGTCCATGTTTTGGAGTTTAAGTGAACCGTCTCATGAAAACTTGTGAAGAAGCATGTGTGTACAATCATACACAGACATACAGAGGAAACTTACACTTATGGCTACATTTTTGGCATTCAAGATCAAATATTTGTCCATCAGCCTTGATCCAGGAAGCTGTATTCCCTAGCAACTCTGCGTAGAGAATATGGCTTCTCTATTAGAATTCTGAAATTAAAAATGCTTTGTCAGCTTTCCTCTAGGAAGAGGGAAAAAGATGACTAAAATTTGGCTAAGATGAATGAATCTACTTCTCTTGAGCTTGACTTCAATCCTATCTCCCCATTGAAGCTTTTTCTGGCCACCTCAACATAAAGTGATCTATTTCACCATCATTTAATGCATTAGCTTCTTACCTGTGTCACCTATTTGTCATTTAAATACTGCTTAGCATCAATAATTATTTTTTTCTTGTGTTATTTTCCCACAAAGCTCTTCCAGGACAAATAATTTTGGTATCTCATGGTAATTTCCCTGGTGCCCAACACCTAGAAATATTTAGTGATGATCACTACCGTTCATGGAGTTTCGTGTACCTGCTAGATACTGCTATGTTATTCACATATTCTAATTAATTTTTATAGTACCTCTGTGAGGTGGCTATTCTTTGCATTTTTCTAAATGATGACACTGAGTCTCAGAAAAGTCAAATGACTTGCTAAATCCATGCATTGGGTTAGGGTGTGGTCTGACTCCAAAGTTTTATTCCTGTGATATCCGGCCTTCTGGTACTTACTATATGTATTAAGTGACAGTTCAGGAGATCAGATTCCAGGACCAGCTCTGCATTAAAAATAGCTCACTGATTTTGCCTTACCATATTATTTCACTGGCCTCAGTTTCTCTTGCTGTAAGATGGAACTAAATCCATAGATCCTGCATATGTGTTGCAGGGGAACTGTGTGTTTACTGAGCACCTAGTATATGCCACAAAGGATGGTAGTCACCTCCTTACATATACTCATCTCACTAAATCCTCCCAATGTCCCTTAAAAAGATATTAATATATCCATTTTATAGCTGATGAAAGTAAGAATCAAGGAAGTTTAGTAAATTACCCAAAAATATTCACTCTGAAAGTGAGAGTCTAGATTTGAATTTATGTGTGCCTGACCCTAGTATCATTGTCTTTTTTTTTTTCTAGGAGAGAGAGAGAGGAGAGAGAGAGAGAGAGACAGCATGAGCAGGGGAGGGTCAGAGAGAGAGGGAGTCTCAGACTGAAACAGGCTCCAGGCTCTGNACCCTAATATCATTGTCTTTTTTTTTTTTCTAGGAGAGAGAGAGAGAGAGAGGAGAGAGAGAGAGAGAGAGAGACAGCGTGAGCAGGGGAGGGTCAGAGAGAGAGGGAGTCTCAGACTGAAACAGGCTCCAGGCTCTGAGCTGGCAGTCAGCACAGAGCCCGACGCGGGGCTCGAACCCACGAACCGCGAGATCATGACCTAAGCGAAAGTCGGACGCTTAACCGACTAAGCCACCCAGGCGCCCCAATATCATTGTCTTTTAACTTCACCATACCAGCAACTTGAGGAAAGCTGCTATTGACTTAATGTTGATGTAGACAATTTTCTATTTTGGAAGGAAAGAGGCTCATCCTTCATCCCCTATATTTCTCTTTTGGGTTCAGATTAGTCTCACCTTGAAAAATAGTCTCCCTGGTGCCTGGGTGGTTCAGCTGGTTAAACATCCGACTCTTGATTTTGGCTCAGGTCATGATCTCATGGTTCATGGGGTTGAGTCCCAGAGTCTGTTCCGACAGTACAAAGACTGCATGGGATTCTCTCTCTCTGCTCCTCCCCCACCCACGCTCTCTCAAAATAAATAAATAAACTTAAAAAAAAAAAAAAACTGGGTTCCCAATCAGAAATGTACAGTTTGAGGCAGAAGTTAATCATGCCAAAGTGATCATAATAAACAAGTCTCTAGATACAATAGTAATTTCTATTACCTTTGAGATTCACCGAAGTGTAGACAATATTTCAAATATATCTGCTTCTGGTGAATGTTTTACAGAATGTCTTTGAAGCCATTAAAATTTTCCAGTTTTCCAGTTTACAGCTAACATTTGTAGTTATCTCTAATGTGTTAACATGATTAGTATGCACCCCCCATGGGCATGTAGTAAAGCATCCGTTGTTCTCTGGATCCAACTATTTTTTAAGCATATAAAAAAAAAGCAACTAATTACTCAGGGGTGGATTTGGGTATTATTATTGTTATTCTATTTTACTCACCCCAGTATGGTATCTGACCTGCTTTCTCCCTCCCTTGCCCGTCCCCATTTTCATTAGAAGGTATTACATCTGAATTCAGAGCAGTGGGCTGCATTTAATGCTGCTGTTAAAACAGTGTAGACTCAGAAAAGCAATTTCCTGTTTAGGGGGAAAGAATGAACAAAACAATAACTATTTCTCCCAGGATGTGTCCCAGTGCAGTTTTCACCTTGAATTAAACCTTTAAGTCAAAATCTGCCAATAGTGCCAGAAACTTTTTGGCTTAGTATGGCACAGCAGGTAAGGCTATTATTATTTTTTTTCTTTTTCATCAAGTGAGTTTACAAATCAGGTAAATACTAGAATGTTTTGTTGTTTGCCTTTAGGTGAAAATGCTTTATTTGGTATTAAAATGGTTCTACGAAAGAGCCCACTTAAAAAATACAAAGGAGTTCTCTTTATCACGTGAAGGTCATCCCAACTGCTCATCTAACTTCACTGGAAAGGTCTTTTGTACAATTGATAAATAGGGAATGTGCTTATTTCAATTTCTTCCCAAGCCCTAACAGTAGATTTCTCCTCAAGATGATATTAAACATATAAACTGAAGAACTGAAGGAGAACCAGCCTTTACGCCATGCCATCTAATTGACTTCTTTATTTTGTCAATGAGTTTATAGTCCAAGAGTTAATTCAGGTCTACATGGTAGTGTAGTTGGGATAATTTGAATCATATGCAATTCTTAGGAACTGCTGAAGACCCTTACTGAACCGGAGCCTGAGGTCCTCTTAAAAAATATTGGGATAAAGCCCAGGAAAACTGGAGGTGAGAAAACTCCTGTCACTAGTTAATTCTGGAAAAATGCTACGAGTGCAAGTTTGTTGTAGGCCAATCATCCAGCACCTACTTGAGTCAAGCCTGGCCTTGAACACTTTTTGGCCATGATTTATGTGTTGTAGAATCAGTTCACAGTGAATTTTAAGAGAAATTGAGCACAGCTCTGTTCTGTTGTTTCCAGGTGGATGTCTTAGACCTACTGGAACATGTCCCCTGTAATAATGGGCCTCCTATAGGTCTCTAACACCTTGCCTGTACAGTAAGGTAGGCTTTGAAGATTTGAAATTGTGGATATCACTTAGTAGGCTGTATTTATAATCTTCTAGCAATCTGCTTGCTATCTTGTGCAGAACTGACACGTCTCTGCTGCCTATTGTTAAAATTATCCATTAAAATTTTTTTTATCATTTATTTTTTTGAGAGGCAGAGAGAGGCGGAGCATGAGCAGGGGAAGGGCAGAGACAGAGGGAGTCACAGACTCCAAAGCAGGCTCCAGGCTGTGAGTTAGCTGTCAGCACAGAGCCCGACATGGGGCTGGAACCCATGAACTACGAGATCATGACCTGAGCTGAAGCGAGACGCTTAATCGGCTGAGCCACCCAGGTGCCCCTAAAGTTATCCACTCTTTATTCATTCTTGAAAGCATGGATTTAGTTTCCACCAAGGGTTAAACTTAGCGTCAACAATGTTCAAACTAAAGTTACCTGAGGGAAGGAGACAGATCTTGAATTAATATAGCTGATCCTATAAAGAAGGCTCTTGGCAATTGCATTGATTTCATTTTGCTGAGAGTGATTTTTGAGACATTAAAAAGTGATTGAATATTTTACTCCCTTTACACAGGCAGAGACAGCTAAAAAGGACGAGGATATTTAGGAGCCATATTATGGAAAATAATACATACTCTATAGTCACAGTTAAATACTTTTGTGCATTTTCAGACTGCTGGCTTTGCAGATTATACATCAACACTGAAAATATCTCTTTCTTGTTTTCTGGGTTTTTTTCTCTCTTTAGTTTTACAAAGAGACACTAGCACCAGGAAGTAAACTCTGTGTGTTGCATTCTGAGAGAATAAATTTCTAACTGTGGTCAATATATTTCCTGCTGTGTTAGGTTAATAGCTCCTTTCCATTGTTTACTCCAGAAAATGCATTTCTCCAAGGTCATTCCTGTTTCATTAAGTTATTAAAAAATAAAAAAGCAATAACCTCATGTGTAAAAAAGTTACCCCAGCTATTGACGTTGCTGTCAGGGTTGCTGATACTGCAGCTGTGACGGTAGCCGTGCATGCTGACTGGTGGCCACGTTCTTCTCCCAAATCCTATAAAGGCATGATAAACAAGATTATATCTTTAAATTATGCAAAATGGAAATCTTTGGTTATATGCAAACACACACCTTTGTTTTCTTTCAAATAGCAATTTAGCTTCTCAACAATAGAACAAAGTTGAGTCAAGTGCACGTGCACGGAGTTCTTTACCCAAGTGAGGAAGATGTGAATTGGTCTAGCAGAGTCCCCCTGCCTGTGACTGCCATTACCTGGACAGAAAATAGCTGCTCATATCACTGAGTTGAAATACAATTTTTTTGGCTCGAAGCTATGGATGAGAAGAAGAAACATCTCTATTTAAAATAAACAAAAATTATAAGATATCTTATTAAATTTTATCTTCAAATTTTGCTTTCCTTCTACCTGGAAGCAGTAATTTAAGATTGCTCCCATGGTGTTATTTAACATAGTTCCTTGAATATAGCAAGCTCATGTAGGGCTTGAGAACATGGGAGTGGAATCAAATTTGATATAAAAGATAAGTTTGATCACTTAATTGCTATGCTAATCTCCTTCCAAGTCCATGACATCCCTGGTGGTCTTGCATTTAGATGCACATTCCAATTTCTATACCCAGGACAGTAGCCTGACAACTGCTGCTGGTCCAATAGTTCTGGAGACTTAGACTGTAGCAGAGAGGAGAGAAGTACCTCGGCTCTGGTATTAGAATCAATCATGGTTACATCCTCCAATTCTTGGTCTAAACTCCTGATGCTAGAGCTTGTCAGAGACAAAACTATCTCAGTGCACGTGCATGTGCACACACACACACACACACACACACACTCAGTTTTCTAAAGCAGCAAACAGGTAGCCCCGGATTTGTTGGGTCAGGGGCAATTTCTGTTGTAGCCAAGTGAGGTCCCTAAAATCTTAGCAAAGAAGGCTGTTTATCATTCATTCATTTAACAAATATTATTAATTATCTGCTATGCATATACGCTATTCTGGTACCACAGATAGAATGATGAAAGACAAATAACTTGTGTTCTAGTGAGAGATAAAATAATAAACAATATAACTTCAGGTAGAAATCATCCTACCTGTAAAGCAGGTTAAGGAGATAGGGGGTGACAATTGGTTTGGAGACATGATCGAAGACAATCCCTCTGAAGAGGTGACATTTGGGCAGTTGTGGGTAAGATGAAAGGGACAGTCATGCAAAGATCTGTGATAAGAGCATTCCCGGCATAAGAAACAGAGGTGTAGATACGTGGGGGAGGAGCTAGCTTGTGTTCTTGAGGACCGGCAGAAAGAAGTAAGCATGGCTGGCGTGTGCTGAGGCAGAGTGATAGCAAGGAGAATGTGAGGAGGATCTTTTACTATCTTGGGAGAAAGTACGTGGCTTGGAGTATGGTGCTATTCATGAATGCGATAAGAAATGGGTTAGACTTAGGAAATGTTTTAAAGCACAATCAGAAAGTCTCCTGAGGCCTGGAGAGAGAAAGAGAAATGGGTTTTCCATTAACTGAGATAAGAAAGAGAATGCGCGAGTCTCTTGTTTCCCTTCCTAGAGACATCAAGTGTTCTTTCAAACATGTTAAATTTGAGTAGCTTTTTTGACATGTAAATGGAGATCACAAACAAATATTGACCATTTGTATTTGGAGTTCTGGGCAGAAGGGTGGAGCTGGAGACATAAATATAAGAGTCATTTGCCTGTTGATGATATGCAACTCCATGCAACTGGATGTGATCATCATAAAGATGGAGGAGGTGGAGTGAAGCACGCTCCCATTGGAAGTCCAGAAGAAAGGAAGGCACAATTAAGGAGACTTCACAGTATTAGGACTGATCATGCTGATGAACATGTCTAATCATGCTGATAAACATTCAGATCACAGACTGCATCAGAAAACTGTTTTATGTTAACTCTAAACTTGAGCTATCATGGACAGAGGAAAAGAATTTTCTATAGCTTCTAATTAAAGCAATTGTAGAAAGAAAGCAAACTTTCCAAACTAGATAGGCTGAATGCCAAAGATCAAATGCATAATTAAAACAACCCTCAGTCCTCGTTTCCCTAAACTTAAAGATTTAGACCTGATTTTTCACTGTATCCTATGACGGAAAAGAATTCTCCAGATATATTATTTGGTACTTGTTGAATACACAAAAATATTTATGTTAAATCTTAGAGAACTATTTACACTTTTTAATTCTCTTTTTAAAAGCGTTTGTTTGTTTATTTATGAAAGCGTGATCAGGAGAGAGAGAGAGAGAGAGAGAGAGAAAGGAGAGAGAGAATCCCAAGCAGGCTCTGTGCTGTCAGCGCAGAGCCTGACATGGGGCTCAATCTTACCAATTGTGAGATCGTGACCGAAGCCCAAATAAGAGTCAGTCGCTTAACCAACTGAGCCACCCTGTGCCCCTACACTTTTTAATTTCTACTCTGAATTCAGCCATGCTTAATGAATAGTTTTGTTGTCTTTTTAGTACCAAAGTAAAACAATTCCTTTGAGCCCCTGTTATAGATTGAACTCTGAATCCTATTTCTGGAGTTCACTGTAGGCAAAAAGCAGTCAACTTGCTCCTTTTTCAGGATAATGTCTTAACAGGAATTTCTTTTTTGTGGGTACCCTAAACATTATAAATGCTCCAAGCAAATTGTCTAAAGAGACATCTCCTTTTTTCAGGGTGCTTTGATAAGGTAGCTTTAAGAACAGAAAAGAGGGCATTTGAAAAAATGGAAAAGAAATCCTGTGGTTACATTAGACAGAGTTATTTTCTTACCTCTGAATGTGCCCTTCATTTATCAAAGAGTTGTTTAGAAGGGCTGAGAAGGCTGACCTTTCTCTCTGTTCTTCAATTCTTTGTTTATGAGCTGGTGTAATCAAACAAGAATGCACATAGCATGGGGAGTGAGTGGTAAACAACCATTGTTTTGTTATCACAGCTTATAACATTATAGAATTTCTCAAGAGATTTGCATCGTTGTTTGGTGCAAAGCATTTTCCCATTAATTAAGAAACAGATTCACATTCAGAAATTCAGTAAATCCATTTCAATTATTTCCTCAACAGTGTCTAAAATCAAATGAATGAGAAAGTGATATAAATTTCTTTTATTGACCTTGAATTCATTTGAAAAAATTTAAGTCCAAATATCTTTTGGCCTACATTGTGTACACTAGTCTTGTTTTAAGTGTGCATCTGTGGCCAGTACATCCTTAGCAACTAAAGCAAACACTACCGTGCATGTAATGTTCTGTAGACATGATAAAGCATAGTTGCCTTTGAAGCACAAAGGAAGAGGTCCAATGGAAAGGTGGCCTAACTTCATTCTTGAGGATGGGTGATGTATTTGAAACTTTCTCAGAATCCTCCGAAAGCACTATTTTTTTTTGGGATTTGATTCTGTGGAGCCCATGGAAACTAGGAGAATACAAACTCACTGTGCATCCCCTCAAACGTAAGGTGCTAGATTTGATATCCTGGAGCTCCTTTTCAGGTGGCCACAGCTTTGATTCCTAGGAAAATTCATTAATGTATTTTCTCTGTAACATTTCTTAGTATATACTGTTCAAAAGCCAGACTAAGCATTACTGATGTTACAAAGGACAACACAGACAAAAAAAAAAAAAAATATTTCATACACAGATCCCCTCTTATATCCTATTTGATTCCCTAGTGTCATCTACTGAATGTTTGTGTCTTCCCCAAATTCACACGTTGAAATCTTAATCCCAATACGTTGGCATTAGGAGGAGTGGCATTGGTAGCTGTTTGGGTTATAAGGGTGGAACCCTCACGAATGGGATTAGTGCCCTTAAGAGACCCCAGAAGGTCCCCCTACCTCTTCTGTCATGTGAGGATACAACATTAAGATGGCTTCTGTGAAGCAGTAAGTGGGCCCTCTCCCAGCATCCAAAACTGAGAGAAATGCATTTCTGCTGTTTATAAGCTTCCCAGTCTGTGAGATTCTGTTCTAGTAGCCCAAACAGACTAAGACACATAGCTAACACATAAATACCTTTCTCAATTTTGTGTTACACAGAGGCATTTCATCACTTAAGATAGTGCTACCTACTCTAGTAGATAAGCTTGAAATCTCAAAATAGAAGTTTATTTTCTTTTTCACATAAAATCCAAATAAGGTGTTCTTGATGGGAGGCAGCTTTCTATATTTAGGGGCTCAAGCTCCTTCTATCTTGTGGCTCACTCACTTCTTAGTTTGGCTGGCAAATGTTACACATTATATCTGTTGTCACCAGATGGCTCCATGGCTCCAGGGATATGCTAAAGGGGACTGAAAACTGTGATCCATTATTTAGTAGTCATTTTCCAGTAACACTTCTATACAATGGGGGGGAAACCTTAATCTTCGTCCTTAGACTTCTCTGTCTCAAACATCCTTGACACATGGGGAAGTGATAATTCTTCATTTAAAGCTAACTTGTTTGGCCTTTGCTTCTAAGAAGTTTTAAAAATATGGGGCACCTGAGTGGCTCAGCTGATTAAGTGTCTGACTTGATTTCAGCTCAGATCATGGGATCCAGCCCCACATCAGGCTCCCTGCCGAGCATAGGGCCTGCTTGGGATTATCTTCTCCTGCACTTTCTGTGCCCGGCCCCTGCCAAAATAAATCAATAAACATTAAAAAAAATTTTTTAGGGGCGCCTGGGTGGCTCAGTCGGTTAAACGTCCGACTTCAGCTCAGGTCATGATCTCATAGTTAATGGGTTCGAGCCCCACGTCCGGCTCTGTGCTGACAGCTAGCTCAGAGCCTGGAGGCTGTTTCAGATTCTGTATCTCCCGCTCTCTGACCCTCCCCTGTTCATGCTGTCTCTCTCTCTCTCTCTCTCAGAAATAAATAAAAAACATAAAAAAATAAAAGAAATTTTTATATGACACAATATGATGAGAATTTCCAGGTGAGAATGTATTATTTGAAGGATTTTTTTTTAAAAAGAAGTCTTTCCTTGTTTTTAATGGAGTATTTAATTTTAGAGTCAGTGCAGCATTGATTTCCAAATAATTGACTTGTTCAAATATTCAGCAAAGGACCAAAGTCAGTTTAATTAAGAGATGTCTTGTAAATTGTGATTTGAAATGGGGGTAGGTGTTCATTTCTCAGGCATTTATTCTCAACTTCTATTTGAACTGCTGGATTTAGGGATCTATTCCATTGATCTTGGGACTTTTTGTTGGAACACAATAAAACACAATAGAAATATTCCTGTGCTATAAATACTAGGGTCATTTAAGATTTAGCCTGGGAGAAGGCTTCTGTAAGTGTGGTGAAGGCCTGAGGACGAGAGAACCTGGAAGAGCTAGTTAGGGTGTGGGATGTGGAAGGGTGATGCCAGTGACAACTTGTATCTATTTTCTAATTGTGCTGAGTGCCAGCCCTGAGTGGGGAATACAAGTAACAAATATGGAATACAGGTAAGAAATAGCAGTGAATAAAGAAAAACTACGCCTTTCTTCTCTTGAAATGCATTTTTCTAGGTTTCTACTAATTTGCAGACATTTTGCAACAAGTGAGAGCCTACAGTCGAGTGTAATTAAAATTGAATTAATTCTTTTGGTAAAGTTAGTCAATAATAATGATAACTAATAATGAAAATGTGTTGATAATATTGGTAGTTTCATTTAAAATATTCTTTAAAAATTATATTTATTTATTTAAAGAGAGAGAGAATGAGAGAAAGAGAGAGAGAGAGAGAGAGAGAGAGAATGAGCAAAGAGGGGAGGGGCAGAGACAAAGGGAGAGAGAGAATCTTAAACAGGTTCCATGCTCAGTACAGAGCTCAACGTGGGGCTTGATCTCATGACCATGAGATCACACCTGAGCCAAAATCAAGAGTTGACACTCAACTGACTGAGCCACCCAGGCACCCCTCATTTAAATTATTTTGACTGTGAGTACTATATTTTAATTTACCTATGTGATATTTTTATTTATACAATGACATATGTATATACAGCTAACAATAGGATGACAGGCAGTCTAGTAGTATTCCTAGACCCCAATGTAGTATCTGCTAAATAACAGGCACACAATCAATAATATTGGATGAGTGGATAAATAAAATAATCCTGGGTAAAAAATCAGGAGACTCCAGTTACTGTGATTCTCCTAATGACTGTCAATGTGACATGACCAATGAGTCTCTATTTCAGTTTCCTAATCTATAAAATGAGGTAGAAATAACCAATCTACCCACCTAAAAGTCTAGACAGCAACTTGGGTAGCAACAAAACAGCAGATACGTAAGTCTTGTGAATGTTCCAATAGCTGATAAACAGTCCAAATGGAATATAGTCTTATTTCACAAAGATATTTCCATATTCTCTTTTAGAAATAAGCTTTCTGATTGGCACATGTCTTAGGGAATTGAAAATCACTTTATTTTAGAAAATTTAATTATATCACCATCAGGCAAGTATACTTTGTGAAATCTTGGAGCCTAGAATCTCTTAGAAATATAGCCTAATGGCAGTGACTTGAGGCCTTGGAAAAAACTCAAGTACATCACATATAATCTTTTCCCCAGTGCTTTCCTACTCATGGACAGATGCTTCCCAAGGTAAATCCTTGGAATATATTTTTTCAACCTGGATTGCATGAGGGAAGGAACTGCTATTTGAAGGCAATCAAACACCAGGCTAAGAGGGAAGAGGAACACACTCACAAATTCGAGACTGAGATGAAAGTGGCATGTTTTATTCAAAGTTCAACATCCATTTATTTTGAGGATAGAGGTGTCTGTGTTGTGACTCATGCATGCTGTGAAAAAAATGCCAAGTGTCTTGATAACTAATGTTAGTAAGGAGAGATTCACCAAGAGGGGGCAGAAGCTCATGAAATGCTAATCTTTGAATACAAGAGAGAGAATCAATGTTAGATTCTAATCTTTTTGGAACATTTCAAAGGACCTAATATTTTGGTTAAAATAGGAGAAATTTATATATTCTGAGAGTAATGATAAACACTTTCCTTTATTACTGTTCATCTTTGAGGTTTTCTTTTCTTTTTTTTCCCCCCTTACTGTTTGGCTTTCCCATTTTGCTTTTGTCTTCATGCTGTTTCTCCGTCTCCCTCTAAGCTTTCAGACTGAACATGGCATTCATTTCCTTTCAAGCTTTCAGACTTAACAGTCTATGTACCTTAAAAACAATCTGGTTGTGAAGGTATGCCTTTTATGCCAAGTGTTGAAAAGCCATAACTTTAAGCCAGAAGGACAATACTTCCTTCAAAACTCCTCCTTTAACAACTTTTTCAGAGCATTAAAAAGACCATAAAGAGACATTTCCCCTGCCTATGAATGTATGATGAATCATATATCCTGCGAGTAAATGGAGGAGCCATTTGAAAAGGTATGAAGAACAAATATTAGGACTTAGTTAAGGACTGCACATTAACAAGAGACAGAGGGTAGTTCAGCTGGATGACAGTGGATCAAATTAATTCTGCAGAATGACAAGGTCAAACACTGGCAACGTCTACTATAAAATACCCTGGAGTGAAGGCTTAGTAAGAAGTCAAACTTGCCTAAGTATAAAAGCCAAACTCGTTTAGAAACTACATTGCTGGAGATGATTTATTTTTATGCGATAATTTTTTAAAAAATTTTAGACCTTTTACTTGAATGGAAATATTGATTTGGCTAATAGGACACACATATTTTTTCATCTCCAGATAATAATGGCTTCAAAGGAAGAGGTGAGTAGGACTCAAAAGAAGCAATCACAGACCACAAGCATAGAATAATTTGAATAATGTTGCATTTCAGTACAAAAATTGAGTTAACAAAACCATAGCCTCTTTCAACTTGTAATTCAAACACACAAAATAATTTGACTTCAATAGGCAAGGAAAATTCACACTTCCTTGGAAATTTCTGAGGTACTTACAGAAAGTCAGAGAGGACTTAAAATGAAGAAAAGTGTGTCTGATTAATAATTAATAAAACTAGTGTTGATTCAAGGAATATTGTTGAATCAAAGCTTTTCAACATCTTAAATATGTCTTGATGTTAAATGCAATGCTGTTGAATGGTTTTAAAAGAAATGTTGGCTCTGTACCAAGAAATCTGCATTAATACATAACTAGCTGGATTTAATATCTTTGTATTAGCCAGTCTTGAAAGAAACTAGCCATACCCAATATATTCATATATTGTGTGATTTGCATGTTTTGAGTCTGATAAACATAGCTATAGAGAATACATATGTTTTAAAAAAGTAACCATGCCACTTGCTCTTTGAAATTGCTCTGCTACATTTTTAAAAGTTTTAAAAATGGCTACTTGTACATAGAACAGCAACTATTGCTCATTCTGTCTTTACCTCTACTTCAGCAAAGGAATATTTTAAAAAGGAATATATTAGGAGTGAGTGCATCAAGGAGACATAATGCAGTGGAAATGTTTTCCTTTTTTTCTTTTTTTTCCCCTTCGCTACAAGCATTTTCAGCACCCTGCAGAAGAGAATGTCTCTGATCAAACCTTCATGGCCACTGTCACTGTGGCCACATGCTTAGCTCCATGAAGGCAATTGGCATGGGCCAAAAAATATGATACTACTCAGGAATAGTCTATTCCTCGCTGGAATAATACAAGGGTTTTGGCTGAAAATAAACACAGCCAAATCACTTGTAAGAATGTATGGCTGAGCTACTTAGGAAAAACACTGTTTCAGACTACATTTACCTTTTCCTCCTTCACTCCATGTCACCATAATTCAGGAAGCTTATTTCAGCTAATAACAACAGCAATGTGAAACATGGACATGGAATATTTGGGTCTCAAATATGAACAGGCAGATTTATTTCAGAAGTTAGAAAGATCAAAACTTTGAGGAGAGTGTATTCCATACCATAGAATTTGGGGTTAATCAATGACCATAAAATTGGTTGCCAAATGGTCTCTGAGAATTTTGAAACATGAGCTCAATATGCAATTGCTTTACATCACTAACAGTCAAATTCATTTTTAAAAATTTCTTCTTAATGTTTATTTATTCTTGAGAGAGAGAGAGAGAGAAAGAGAGAGAGGGAGAGAGAAAGAGCATTAGTCAGGGAGGGGCAGGGAGAGAGGGAAACAGAATCTGAAATAGGCTCCAGGCTCTGAGCTGTCAGCACAGAGCCAATGTGGGGCTCAAACTTAGCCTCGAGATCATGACCTGAGTCAAATTTGGATGCTCAACCAACTGAGTCACCCAGGCGCCCCAGAAAAATTTATTTTTAAAGCATGCAAAAAGAGTGCTGTGGGGATTTTATAATTTCTTTTCTGTTTATGTTCTATATTCAGGTATAAAAATATTTAAATATTCTTAACTTTATATTATTATAAGTAATAATATAAAACTTTATAAATAATAATATAAAGTTAAGAATATTTAAATATTTTTATACTTGAAATGTATATTTATTAGCACATTAATATAATAAACATTGGTGAACCCATTATCCAACCTAAGAATTAAATGTTAACATGGCTTGTGTCTATCTGTGTACACTTTACTATCTCATCCTACTTTCCAGGAGAGAAAACTAGATTTATTCTAGCAATTTGTATACCAGTATAGGAAACTAACTACATAGATAGTTATTTTGGGATAAATAATTAAGCCAAAGGCAATATATGGCCTAATTTTCTTGTCTTCAGATTTATTAAAATGGCTTTATATTTGATTCAGTCTTATAGGATAATCCTATTCAACATATTTTAAGACATCCATATTTTTGTAAATTCTTTGTTTCATTTAGTATCTTAACTACTTTCTAATATTCGATTCAGTAAGCACAACATTGTTTGCTTGTCTATTCCCCTGTGAAAGGACATTTGTTTGGCTTCCATCATTTTGTTATTATTAATACTCTTTAATTGATATTTTTGCATCCTTCTTGTACACATATGCAAGAAGTTTGCTAAGATTTGTATGTAAGGGTAGAACTACTGGTTTGCAGGACATGAGAATGCTTGTTTAACTTTACAAGATAATGTCAGCAGTTTTCTGACAAAAAGTCCAAATTTACATTGCCTCCAACAGGGTATAACAGTTCCTGCTGATTTTCAACCACTCATATATCATAGTTCTTAATGGTTTGGTGCTCTAGTGGGTATGTGTAATGATTACAAATGATTTTATTAACTAATTAATAATCCCTATCTCACTACAGCCTAAATTACATCTCATTCATTGCAGCATTTACCACATATTTATTGAGTATCTGCTATGTGCCAGGTACTGTTGACTGTGCTATAGATCCAGCAATAAACAAAGCAGTAAAAAAGAAAAACCCTGCCCTCATGAAGATTAAGTTCTAATTGGGCAGAGATTGAAAATGAACATAATAAATGAGCGAATTATGTAGCATATAAGGAGATAAGCACCATGGAGAAAAATTAAGTGAGGTGGACAATCTGGAAATAGAGGGCCAGTTGCAATTTTCAATAGGGTAGATTTTGAGGGCACTTGGGTGGCTCAGTCGGTTCAGCATCTGACTTCGGCTCAGGTCATGATCTCCCAGTCTGTGAGTTTGAGCCCCACTTTGGGATCTGTGCTGACAGCTCAGAGCCTGGAGCCTGCTTCAGATTCTGTGTCTCCTTCTCTCTCTCTGCCTCCCTGCCCCCGACTCCTGGTGCTCTGTCTGTCTGTCTCTCTCAAAATTGAATAAACATTAAAATTTTTTTTAAAAATTTTAAATAGGATTAATTTTTGTGAGAGAGAACTTGAGCAAGGACTTGGAGTAGCAAGGTCTTAATGATGCAGAGGAAGCAGCCAGGGCAGAAGGGATCCTCATATGTTTGAAGACTAATTACAAGGACATTACATCAGGAGCAAATTGAGTGAAGAGAGAGTGAAATAGGGTGAAAACGAAAGGTAATTTTGGGGCGGGGCCATCTACTGTCCTGTAGGCTACTTTAAAGACTTTAGCATTTACATGGTGAAATGTGACTTTATGGAAGGATTTTGAGCACAGGATTTACATGTCATGAGGCCAGAGGTAGAAGTATGGAGACCAGTTAAGAGAAGTTTAGAGAAATGTGAAAGATGATGATGAATTGGACCATGGTGATAAAAATGGAGGTGAAGTTGAGGAGAGTATATACTTCTAAAATATCGGATCATTTTGTCCTTGAACACGGGCTATTTCTCTGTGTAGGTTTTTATAATGTCTCTCCATAATGTTAAATTTTCTACAAACGTATTTGCTCATCTTTTGTTTCTGTTTTATTGTAAAGAGCCCCAATCCCACTCCTTTTTGCTCTTGATTTTGGTGCTTTAAACATTGTTTCAGTTGTTACTTCTGTGAGATGCCTTTTATTTTTATATAGTGTCTTTCTTTACAACTTAGGTAAAACTCTGCTAAATTCTTATTTATTCCAGTAATTTGTCTATAGAAAATTCTAGGTATTTTATGTGGTCAGTAATATTGTCTATTAATAATGTTTTCTTTCTTTAAGTATTCTTTTAAATATTTATGCTTTTAATTTATTTTGCCTTTATTAGTGTACTGAGAAAGATCCTCAATAAAATTGGAATAAAAATTAGTGAAATGGGAATTCTTGGCTTATTCCTGATTTTGAGAAGAATATATTTAATATTTTACCACTAAGACGATATTTGGGGTAGGCTTTTTGGTGTATATCTTTTATCAGGCTGAGAATCTCCCTGCTCGTCTTAGTTTTCTAGATGCTGAATTTTATAAAATTTCCATATCTCTTAGATGAACTTATGCTTTTTTAAAAATATGTTTATGTAGTTTAATAGGTTTTCAATGTTAAAGTATATTTGTATTTCTAAAACAAGTCAAACTTGGTCATGTGCATTTTTATGTTATTCTGGATTCAATTGGACATGTATTGTTTAGATTTTGCATCTATATTCATAAATGAGATGAAGTTATGATTTTCCTTGCTAAAACTCTCCTTGTCTAGCTTAAAAATGATACCAATATTTCTATTTCTAAAATTTCAAATCCACTCTACAGAATTCGTACACATTAAAGTGGTGAGGAATATTTTAATACGTTAGTCCTTACTAATACCATACTTACTAATACCTTCACTTAATTTACTACACACCTTTAATAGCTTACTTACCAACACTTATACAATATCTGCATTTCCTACATATTGTCACAATTCAAAGATTTGTGTTAGGAGATATATATATATATATATATATTATTTTTGAGAGAGAGAAAGAGAGCAACCAGGGAAGGGGCAGAATCCCAAGCAGGCTCCATACTGTCAGTGCAAAGCCTAATGCGGGGCTTGAACTCATGAACCCATGAGATCATGACCTGAGCCAAAATCAATAGTCAGATGCTTGACCTGAGCCGAATCAAGAGTTGGATGCTTATCAGACTGANATATTTTACCACTAAGACGATATTTGGGGTAGGCTTTTTGGTTTCCTATCTTTTATCAGGCTGAGAATCTCCCTGCTCGTCTTAGTTTTCTAGATGCTGAATTTTATAAAATTTCCATATCTCTTAGATGAACTTATGCTTTTTTAAAAATATGTTTATGTAGTTTAATAGGTTTTCAATGTTAAAGTATATTTGTATTTCTAAAACAAGTCAAACTTGGTCATGTGCATTTTTATGTTATTCTGGATTCAATTGGACATGTATTGTTTAGATTTTGCATCTATATTCATAAATGAGATGAAGTTATGATTTTCCTTGCTAAAACTCTCCTTGTCTAGCTTAAAAATGATACCAATATTTCTATTTCTAAAATTTCAAATCCACTCTACAGAATTCGTACACATTAAAGTGGTGAGGAATATTTTAATACGTTAGTCCTTACTAATACCATACTTACTAATACCTTCACTTAATTTACTACACACCTTTAATAGCTTACTTACCAACACTTATACAATATCTGCATTTCCTACATATTGTCACAATTCAAAGATTTGTGTTAGGAGATATATATATATATATATATATTATTTTTGAGAGAGAGAAAGAGAGCAACCAGGGAAGGGGCAGAATCCCAAGCAGGCTCCATACTGTCAGTGCAAAGCCTAATGCGGGGCTTGAACTCATGAACCCATGAGATCATGACCTGAGCCAAAATCAATAGTCAGATGCTTGACCTGAGCCGAATCAAGAGTTGGATGCTTATCAGACTGAGAAACCCAGGTGCCCCCTACTTGTGTATATTTTAAGATAGCAGATATTTGTCTAAGCTAATGAAATGAACACTCAACCAATATGTATTATGTCTGTTATGCTTTTGTAATTCATAAAGGATGGTTAACTTATATTTATAGATAAACAACACAAGAATGATTATTCTATGGGGCTGAGGTATTGCAAACCAATTCCTACAAGGATGTGATGTTTTGAACATATGAATGTTAAATCAGAATCTCTATGTGAAGTGTCTACTTTTTTTGATGTGTATATACATATGCATAGATGTGTGTGTGTCTCTGTGTGTGAGTGTGTGTGTGTGTGTGTATATTTTAAGTTTTATGTATGTACCAGTTCCCAGATCTCTGTCCTAGACATCTAGGCTCCTGTTAGCATGTCTGTCTGCCTTTAGATCATCTAACATTTTCAAGTTAACTGAGTCTTACTAATAATGACTTGACTAATTTACTCTAAGTTCAGAGATCTTTTCAAGCTGTAAGGCTCTTTAAGTTGTTATCACTTCCAGGTTTCACCAGACCACAGAAGTTGTTAAATAAATAGAATGATTAGACCTGAATACTTGAAAACAATAATCTAGAAGAAAATTTAAACAACTTGGTAATATCATGAAGTTATTTAAATGGATTGCCTTATTTTTCTTCACAGTATTATGGAATTAAACATTTGCTTTACACAATGGCACTGGGTTTGAAAACTCCACGGTTGTATTTATTTGACAACTTGATGAACTCCCTGTAGGATTGTGAGATAAAAATGCAAGATATTCGGGACATATGCAAACAAATATTTGCTGCTTATTCAAATTTTATTTTTTCAATTTTTCCATTTAGTCAACTTTACCTAGGTGTCTTGTAATTTTGTTTGCTAAATCGGGCAACCCTCTCCCTAGGGGAATTAAAAACAAGAACAAGTTTTCATAAACAGTGTGTGTAATTTTAAACTAGCACCCAGCTCATCTGATTAAGCCTATTATGTAATCACTTAAAGTGCTTAGCATCTGTTCTAGTAGTCAAAAATAAAAGCAATGCAAATCAATTAAGGGGGTTTGTGTACATCCTTTCTATACATTTAAATAGGACTTTAGACAGTTCTTGGTACGTGGTATCTCTATGAAATAGAACTATAGTGAACAATAAGAATAAGTGAAAGAAGGAGTTGCTAGATCTTCCCCTGACAATGATTAGGGGTGAAGACTTCTTTCAGGGGTCTGGGTCTAAGTTCACTTTGAGCAACTAACTCACGTTGCTGGGACACTCAGACATGTATTCAAAATGGATATAAGTGAAGGAAGAGGACAGAACTCTGAAACATCATTACTTGGAATGTTGAATCAGGGGTCCAGGACCAGAAAATGATTTGGTTAGAGAGTAGATGAAATAACTGGTATTTTCAACTAGTCCTTTTCCAGCAGTCAAGACCTGCTGCCTTTAACTGCCCATTCAATGATGTGATGGGAAACCCTGGAATACATCAAAGAGGAAGTACTGACAAATGCTCTGTCTGCTGATAAATTTTCACTTTCTGAGAAGTTGATTTTCCAAGTAGAATAAGAGAATAATTCCTTTTCATGAATAAACTTGCAACTGTGTTGAGAAAAAGAAATTCCAAATAACTTTAAAACCAGTTTGGGAATTTGTGTTAACCCAAACAGAAAAGTGACATAATGACTGAAGTGATTTCAAATGGCTATGGGCTGAGTATGCAGATTATCTCATATAGTTAGTTCTTTTAGGTAATAATATAATCCGAGCGGAGAGGAAGGAAGCTCTTACTAAGTTTTAGTGAGTAAGTAGATGTTTTATGATGATTCGGTAAAAGCCGTCTGCCTCCCAATATGACTGCCACCTTGAATTTAACTCTCATTTATGAAAATCAAAGCAAAACAAAGAGTAAAACAAACACAATAGGCAAAAATTATCAATATTAGGGGCGCCTGGGTGGCTTAGTCGGTTAAGCGTCCGACTTTCGCTTAGGTCATGATCTCACGGTTCGTGGGTTCGAGCCCCGCGTCGGGGTCTGTGCTGACTGCCAGCTCGGAGCCTTGAGCCTATTTCAGAGTCTGTGTCTCCCTATCTCTCTGACCCTCCCCTGCTCGCTCTGTCTCTCTCTCTCTCTCTCCTAGAAATAAATAAAGATATTTAAAAAAAAAATTATCAATATTAGATTTCCCAATTTAACATATTACTATTTAAATTTCAAAAAATATTTAAGATAAAGTGCCAAATTGCCAAATATTTATTTATGAATAAAAATATTTATTTTAATATTATCTCTTACTAATGTGTCTTTAATTAGAAATGGAAAACTGTTCAGGAAATTGAGTGTCAGTCCAGTTTCAATAATTAGTCATGTTAGCTGATCATGAAACTTTAGTATATTGAGTAGCAGAATATTCTTAAACCCTCTGGTATTAATGTTAATATTACCTATAGAGCACACTTGCTGATAAACAGCAAATATTTTACTTTCCAAAGTCACTCACGTATGTTGAAAATTAACTTGAGTTGGATCTGTCATTTCTTATTTCAAATATATATGTATTTGTTTCCTTAATTGCTTTTTTTGATATTTTGTTTTTTTTTTCATATTTTATAATGGTTTTTCTCTGCTCTCAATGTTTTAACATGTGATATACAAAAATGCCTTAGGTCAAATTACCTTTGAAGATGGGGTTTATAAGTATCATGGATTATGCAAAATAGTTTGCGGTTGAATAATATTCCTTATATAGTAATAAAGAAACTTATTATCTCTCTAATATGTGTCACTTTGACAGGAATAACTTGTCTGTAAAGAATATCAAGCCGAGGGGCGCCTGGGTGGCTTAGTCGGTTAGGCGTCCGACTTTCGCTTAGGTCATGATCTCGCGGTTCGTGGGTTTGGGCCCCGCGTCGGGCTCTGTGCTGACTGCCAGCTCAGAGCCTGGAGCCTGTTTCAGTCTGTGACTCCCTCTCTCTCTGACCCTCCCCTGCTCATGCTGTCTCTCTCTCTCTCTCCTAGAAAAAAAAAATATTAAAAAAAGAATATCAAGACGAAACCACATTTTGATGCCGGCAGTCAAATTAGTCAATTCCCAGTGCAAAACAAGTCCGAAGGCCTAAGAGTATTTTTGTTAATATCTCTGAATAAAGGATGGAAAGAAATTTTTCATTAGCTATTTTGCTCTCCAGAGTAGAGCTCTAAAGATATCTCTTCGGTCTATGAATAGATTACTAAGGATTATTTGACATTTAATAAATTCTAAGTGCTATCCTGGGTAGTGCACAGCATAGTCTGTGTCTTCAGAGCTTATTTACTTATTTAAAAAACAAGACACAGATTCGTGGCCAAAAAATCAGGTGTACATTTAATTGCATTAAAGTGAGACACAGCACAACCACATCTCTCCCTATTGTGTTACAAATTAAGTGCAAATTCCTCATCTGGAATTTTATACTCTCCATAGTATGACCACACCTTCTTTTGAAGTTTTTGGTCCATTGTTTTCCGTGTATCAATACACCATAGTTTGATGGGGCTCTTGGTAATTAGTTGAAACTGACATTAGTAAATTTTTTGAATGCTCATTGTGTGTCAAGCATTTTTGATATGTGGAATCATTCAGTCCGCATAACAATTCTACAAGGTAGTTGCTACTTGTTGTCCTCATTTTATAACCCGAAGAAAAGAAAAAGAGAGAGAGAGAGAGAGAGAGGAAAAAAAAAAAAAAAGAAAGGGGAAGGCATGAAGATGTTAGGCAGCTTGCCCAAGGTCATAGAATTAGAGGTTGGCACTGTCAGCAGGTGAACCTCGGCTGGTCGGTCCCAGAGCATGTAAGTGTCATCACTGTTATGTGTCCCTCTTGCCGGCTCTTCTGACCTTCTATTCTTGTTGTTCTTCCTTACAATGCTTTCTTCCACCATTAATATTTTGTCTTTTTATTGTATTCCTCCTTATCCCTTAAGGTTGTTCTCAAAAGTCACTTTTTCTCATTGACCATACAAAATGTACCTTTCCTGCTACTCTATAGCACTTTATTTAACTCCCTGCAGCTATTTATTTTTACCTCATGTTATTGTAATCTTTGCACTTATCTGCATTGTGAGACTATAAGCTTCTTTTTCTAAAGGTTATTTTGTGTGAGAGAGACAGAGAGAGTGAATAAGGGAAGGACAGAAAGAAAGGGGGAGAGAGAAAATCACAAGCAGGCTCCATGTTCACAGGGCTTTAACCTGTGAACTGTGAGATCATGACCTGAGCCAAAACTGAGTCGGATGCTTAACTGACTGAGCCACCCATGTGCCCCGATTATAGGCTTCTTGACTGTATGTTCATTCAATCATTTATTTATTCAACTGAATGAATGAATTCATTTATTCATGCAACTCTGTCACTATTCTAGTCTCTGCAGAGTGTGGAATAACGGAGTTCTTGACCTCTAGGAAAGCTTTTCAGAGTGGAAGGTAATTACAACAAATAATTGCACTAACAGTGGGGTCAGTGCAATGACAGTAAGGTGCAAGCATGGTAAAACCAGAAGTTTGAATTGAAGCTAGCTGATTAGTGGAGAGATGGAAGACAAGAAAAACTCTAAGGGTTGTTGATACTGAGCTGAAATGACTGGTATTGAAACACTCAAGTGACTGGTGACGAAATGGGTGTTCTAGTCCAAAGTGCCATCAGACTGTGTTCCTGCATACAGTAGGTGCTTAACAAACATTGGTAGGTTGTAATCAAGTTCAAAATCACTACATTCACTTTTCTTTTTGTCACTCATGACTGCTGCCATGCACACCCAGTGAGAACAACTTTGAAGTCATTGATCAGAAGAGACGTTATAGAAATGAAAAGTTGCAGCTTTTTGTGAAGTTCTCTGTCGAGCAATCTCACAATTGCACATCATGGTTAATAGTTTGGCAAATATTATGAGCTTTGTAGTCTTTATTTTCTTTAAGCTCCCAATTTTTTTTAGAGATTTCTAGATAAATACATGGCAACACTCCATACGGAGTGCGCAGAACAGAACATTTAAGGATAAATCCTACCAAGCTGAGGGGATAAAAGAATTTTTAAAAAGTCAACTTGCATTTCAGGTGGTTAGTCTGGGCAAAGAGAGAATAGAAACAGCTTTTATTTAGCCCATTCAATAATTCAAATCGCTGGAGAACAGTAGTGATGCTATCCCCAGGCAGAAGATTCTCTTATTTATTTTTAAAAATAATTTTCATGCCAATGGTCTGTTTCTACCATCTAATGAAAGCTGAAGATCGATTCTTCCCTGGTGAGTGCAGAGAGTTGGCCGAATGTGGCTGCATCACAGGTGACATATGTCAGTACCTGTGGAATTATAAAAATGGGCAGCCAGAGTTGGCTCTGGTGTTTTAATATATTTAAAAAAAAAGTATTATAAAGACATGAGAACGTGTGTGCTCCCTATGATCTTTGTACCAGGAAAAGTGTGATAGATGTTTCCAGTCAAAAAGCGCTCATACTTTTTTAAAAAAAATACAATATTGTGGAAGATTGAGTGGCTATAATAGTGATTGTATATATAAAATGTTTACTTGGAATGCATTTAAATGACTTTTCCTCAGCATAGTATTAAAGAAAAAGAACAGTACTTTCCATGGCATATGCCCACATTTGTGCTTTAATCGTAACAGCCTCGTTTTCCAAAGGTTTATTTACATAAGTGCTTTCTCTGTAAATGTTACATTAGAAAAAAAATACACACATTCACATAACCTTTTAAATCAACGACTGCTGGCACAATGAATGGAGGAGGCCCAAGAAATATGCCAAAAGTGGTTTGGAAATGTAGTTAGCCTTAATGCTGTTTGTAAAATTCATTTTAACTCTTGATGCCTGATTGCATCGCAACACTTTTTCAAGGTTCCATCTGGCACCGTAAGTGTAGTGGGTAATCTGTGCTGAAAAGGGAATTTGGGAGGTGTTAAGTACATTGCCTCATGGGGGTCTTGGACTAAGCTTTTCAGGCAGAGGTACTTTTGACTGATTAATATCTGGCGAACCTGACTTTACATCTGCATCTCATGTCCTGGAGGCCTGCTTTTCCAGGGTAGGCCCTCAGTTCAGCACCTTTGTAGTGGATGATAATGAGACCGAAAGACCCCCTCCTAGCCTGGTGAAAGGTATTATCCTCAGATATTTAGACTCTTTTCACTTCGTAGATGCCTTACTTAAAAGGAGCTGATGAAACTGACCAACTGTTTTGATCTCTACAAAAATAAAGCTAGAGCAACAACAGAAGTCATAAATGTCCTAATGACTGAGGGAAATTTTTAATGAGCACTTCAAATTTTGTTCAATTCTTAAACTCACTCTTCTCATTCTGACGTCATTTTCCTCAATTCATGGAGCACATTTTTTTTCTTTGCTCTGGCATGGGGCCAAATGTTGTAATTGCGAGACCACAAAACAAAGTAATGTGTTTTGGCTGTTTAAGTTCTGGCTTATTTTATAAATACTTTACCTTAGAAATATGAATCCATTTAAAATTGAGAGAGATACCAGGAAACCTTATTTCAGTCACTTTTAATGTGAGCTTTCTGAGGGCAATCTAAGAAAATTCTGTCTCTAGTATATCCTCCTAGGCCCTTCCCTGGGGGGCAAAATTCTTTCTCAAGATTACACCACCATCTGTTTTCATTCGTTTGGTATTTGGCTGCGATTGTTTCACAGGGTATATGTTTGAATAATAATTAATAGAAGTAAATCAAACCTCTCAGAGAAATAATTCTCATATGTGGAATAACAAAACCAGATGAAAATATGACTAGAAATATCAAGTTTATTTTCAAAGTTAAGGACTGGAGATTTTGCCTGGTGGCCTTGATCAAGGTCAATAGGACTCATGTGAGTAAGTCTTGGCAAAGTGCTTAAAAAACGCTACCCCCAGCAAGTATCTAAGGAAAATGGAACTAGGTTAAAAAAAATAAGTCAAGAAAACACAGGGGCATGAAAGAAAGAAAACTTCAGAAACTATATTTTTTATAAGAGCTAGAATAACATGTTGTATTAAATCATTCAGTATTTTTGGCAATATATTGGAGGTAAAATTTTGTCTTCCAGAACAACCATGACTAATTCTTCTACCTGCTGTCCCTTGGTTTCTATATTTTTTCATTGGTGTTTTCTTTCCTTGGCTCTGCTGAGTTCAGCCTTCCCCTCTTGGGGAAGACCAACGAAGAGTCCAATTTTTCATTATTCAATATGGTCTAAAAATCTCATCAACATGCTGATCTCACTTTGAAATCAATGGAGTCTCAGCCCCCTGAAGAGGTATTTAACTAAATGAGAAACAGCTCATGGGAAAATGACAGGGAAACCATTTTATCATACTAATGTACATTTCAAATCCAGATGTGAAAACATGATGGACAATAGAGGCAGAACCACTTGACAAAGGCCATAATGCAAAGAAACATATTATGTCAAGAATTAATTTAATTCATATAACAAATGTCTCAATTAGACAAAGGGAGGAATAAGAAGAGGCACATGTTAATGTCATTAACTTGATGTAATTAATGTTTAGTCAGTATGATCAACATGATTCAATATTTACTTGAACCTCTTAGCTAACAAGTAGTGTACCAGGGTCTCTAATTTTTTATTGTCTGTGACGAGAAACAACATGTTCAGAATTATAAGTAGCACATTTGATTACATTACATTATAGAAGTTTATCTAGAGTGTCTGTATTTTATCATAGAAGCATATTAATTTCTGGGAATAATAAGAAATCTGGTTATCCCTTGAGAACACTATTTCCTTTGTAGGACTGTTCAGTGGAAAGGCTCATTCCCTGGGGCTTCTCACTTTTTTCAAGACTGGGAGTATTGTCATTCTCCAAGATTTTATGAAAAAGACTTTTAGTTTACTTATTTATTTTGAGAGAGAGAATCCTGAGCAGGCTCCACACTGTCAGCACAGAACCCAATGCAGGGTTCAAACCCACGAACCGTGAGATCATGACCTGAGCCAAAAACAAGAGTTGGTTGCTTAATCGACTGAGCCACTCAGGCGCCCCTCCAGAACTTTAAATTTCACACAAAAACTTTCAACATGAAAGTAGCACCATTTGCTACCCTGTTGGTATTCTATCATTTAATTTCATTTACATGTATATAAAGTCACATAAATTTACATAAATATAAAAATGCAAATTTTCATTCACATGTCAGGTTATTTATCGAGGACAATGACTTGCATGTTACAGTTATACCCATCCCTTCACTTTTTTTTATCCTATGTGTTTTCATTATATAAATCACCCCAAATATCTCAAATCTCATGACTTCTTATTTCCTTTATGCCAATGTCTTTTCCTTGTGTTTCTCTCCAGGGGCTTATCTCCATAGCCGTATCCTGAACATTGCCCTCACTGGAAATGGAGCCTCCACAAATAGGATTAGAAGGTTTAAACTCCATTGTCTTTTTTCCAATTACATATTTTTTTTTTCAGACACCTTACCAGCATGCCGCACACTCTTCTTCTTTGGTCTTGTTGGGGGCATTCAGTTTCTTGACATCCAACTTTTTCTTCTAGTTCTGGACTTAGATTAGATATTCGTTCTTTTTCACTTCATTCCATCCATTCATTCACTTCAGGTGTCCTTCAGCTAACAACCTCAAGTCTTTTGCCTTCTTGACTTTCTGCGTCATCTCTTCTAATCCCCTGGCCAATCAAACACATGAAAAATTGTCTTCTACTTTCCTACACCAGTTAGCTCTGAAAGTCACAGGCAATCACACTTTGATAGCTGTTCTCTGATTTATTTCAAAAACTATCCCGATCTTGCCATTTGTTCTTCATGCCCCTTACCTGTTTTCTTGCAAACTTAGAAATACTCTTGTCTCTATTTCAGAGAGAACAGTATGAGCCACCAAGCATGACCTTTCTTTACTAACTCCCCACACTCTTACAAACATGTCTATGTCTGCCTCTAGCGTCATTTTCTTTTCTTTATCCTCTTAGAGATTAATTCCCAATTCCTCTCTATCCATTTTTTAAAAAACTAGTATTAAAAACAAACAAAACCACCGATGTATCTCCAGATTGCACACCACCTTACATGGTACCAGTTTATCTTCACAATAGCTTTGTGTGTTTGTCCCTTGTTCAGCAGTGTTGAGTGTTGCTAGTGGCAGAGCACCAACCCATTTTGAGTCTTTTTCTTCCCTCCACACAGCATTGTTAGTTATCTTTTCACATGCAATCTTGCAAATTAAATGTATGCCCCTTATTCATTGTATCCATCACGGTACTTAGCCCAGTACCTTATAAGGTGGAATCTTGGCTTCACTATGATAAAGTAATTGCAGTGACTCAGTGCTTTAAATTCTTTATTTACAAGATAAAAATCATGTAAACTCTGTTCTTGGTGTCCAATTTACAGAAATGTAACAGAAGAACCTTTCCAATAGCAGTCCGATAGATGTTGGCATGAGTTTTTGAATGCTTGAAAAGAGTAACGGTTTACATCACTGAAGTATAAAATTGTACTGTCGACTCCTAATGACCTTCTTGACTGTCAACATTTCCCTCTGGTTCTCCAAATGTCTGAAATTATAAAAGAACAAAAATCTGAAATACTAAAATCATATTATAAACTGTACCTGGAGAAAATGTTTCCAGGGGTCATAAAATCGCTAGGTTATGCAAATGAAAAAATTTTATTTGAAAAAAAATCATAAAGAGAACTTATACAATGGATCAAAGTGTCCAAAAAGAGAGAAAAAAAACCTACATTTTAATTCAATTTTCTATTCTGTTTGGGATAAATATTTATGAAATATAATAAAGAGAAGTTTTTGTCCAAATAACTTTTCATATACAATTGTGAAATTATTTGTAGATGCTGCTTTTCAGTCATAATGTGGATATTGCTTTTCAGTATAGCAATGGAATAACATCTCCCTCACCTATATTATGAGAAGTGATTTTCCTGCTTTATTTTATTCTTCTCCTATTTTGGGGATATTATTGCCCATATGTGCCCGTGTCACATCTAATTGGATGCATTTCCATAAGCTTTTCTAGACTTTGTTAAATATTCATCTCTATTTATTTTAAAGGATAGATGGCACCAAAAAAGATTTAATCTATGTGTTAAATCCAGGTCCATCTGAAGAGAAATACTCCAATATAAAGATATTAGTAGTGTTCTGATGGAAAAGTGATACCTGTCTTATTTACTGAGTAGTGTTCAAGGGCATTTTCTGTCATGAGAGAATGTAAAGAAAAGGAAACACTTATCAGCTCAAGTATGGGTTAGATTTTAAAACTACCCTTTGCAGTTTGAATCAATTTACTAATTGCCTAATATGACATATAGCATAATGTGAGAAGTGTTGGAAATCCCAACCACAAAACTGATGTCATTAGCCATCATAAGCAGAACACTGTGCATCTTTGTCCTATAAATGTGTGTAACTAGAGGCCCCTTGTTCATTTCATGGCAATTATAATGTTTTTTTTTCAATTGTACCAGCCAGATCATTTGCATTCCTTCACATTTTGTATTGTCAGCTCATGAGATGTATTCAATGGGAATCACTCAGTGTGATGTGAAAAAGGAGATCAAGAGGTGAAACAAAGGACTCTCTTTTGCTATCAGTTGGGGAAAACTGATGAAAGCATTGAAAAGAAGTTGGCCAGATGGTGAAGTGTTTTATCAGAGACTAAATTACAATGAAGTAGTTTGATATATTCAGTACTATCTGCTAAAACATTAAAAGTGAGAGAGTGACAGAATCACATGTAACCTCAGAAACATTTGCCTGTTCTAATTTTGGGCATTCTTCTTTGAACTTAGTCCTTTTTGCTCTGGTAGAATGGGGAATGAGATATGGTTTTTCATGTAATCACTGCACTTTGAATTAGACTAGTAGCTAGTTCCATTAGGTTTGTCAGGAGAAGTAGAATTTGCCGGTATCATAGTCTATAACTTAAAACACTGTTCTCTAGAGAGAGTATATGGCAGGTGCAGCCTTATACATGCTACAATGAATAACTCCTCTGCTAGAGTTTCATGAGAAGAATGTATTGGCTATCTGGTATGCATTTAGACCCCTCTTCTCTCCATTTGTCAACTCTGTTAATTGTTTATTTGAAATTTATTCATTTAATAAGAATGTAGGGGTGCCTTTGGGTGAAAATTCTACCCACACAAATGTCCTTGTCTGTGCCTAATTATATTTCCTTGGACCCCGTTTAAAGAGGAGTTTTGGAAACATCTTTGTGGACACAGACTCTGTTCTTGACCCAGCTCCAGTCAGTGCCTCTGATCCCTCCCCAGTCCTCTACCTTCAGTGTCTGTTCTGTGGGGTCTGCATTGCTCCGCTGTAGCAAGAATTCCTCATCTTGATATCTGATTGTCCTTGATATCTGGTCAAATTCCTTCTCCCCCCTCCTTAGTGTCTGATCGCCCTGCCCTGACCTTGGCAAGAGTCCTATTAAGTTGATTTAGCAGACTGCCCTTATCCTTGATATTTCCTCTTAGTATCCTTCCATCCTCTGACCTCCGCTGTACCACATGGCTATAAATTTCTCCAGTCCATGCTGTTATTTAGACTTGAGCTCAGTTCTGTACTGAGGTCTCTTTTGCCCTGTTGTAACAGTTCCTGAATAGAATCTGTTTTCACCACTTTATTTTCCAGCTCTAATTTTTGTGAACATTCTGAGTATATGTAATATCAAGAAAAGGGATTCAATTTGACAGGACACATAGAAAGTAAATATGCAGACTTTCAAATTGATCAAAGTTGGCTGGTATCTATGTGCATCAAAGCTTTTTAAAAATTTTCATTTGTTTCTCATTCAGACACCTTAGTGTCTCTTAGAGTGACCATAAACATTCTTTGCTCTCTCATCTCCACCACTGGGGTCTAATGTTAACAACTTCATTCCAGTGTCTATTGGTACTGGAGGAAGTTGATCTGATTAACACATTCAGAGTGAGGTATAAAGGACTTGATAGGTTATTCTTCCCAAATTAAATGATAGATTTTTAAAGTTTCAAGGTGAAGGCTGATTAAAAGAAGAAAAAAAATACAAAATGGCACTAGTGGTAGAATTCTATGGACCTAGGGAATCATTAGCGGTAATTTAATTCCACCATGCAGTCACTATTCCATTGTCTGTACCTAAAACTTGCACTAATACTGATGCCATCCTTTAAAAAATCTCAACTATTATATATAGTTATTGATATTTTCACTAATAGCATAAACTAAACTTTAAGGGTAATTAATGTATTGTTGTATCGTTACTTTTAATTCTAAATTTTCACTTTACAAACCACACTTTCTAGAATAATGAAGTTCCTTTTTTTGGCAGATGATCTTGTTCTTTCCCTATGGTTCAAATGCACACTTATTTCTCCTTATCTGTAAGTAAAGTCGATATCCTCATAATATAACTTATGTGGGATACTTAGACTTCTTAATAAGTTGGTGAGAAGTATAGAAACCTTGTAATATTTGTGTGATTCCAAAGCAGAAGGCTTTTGTCGTCCTCTTTGGGCAGCATCCAACTTAACTCTCTTGTCTTTAAAGAAAATAGAGATTTGAGGCACCTGAGTGGTTCAGTTGGTTAAGGGTCAACTTCGGCTCAGGTCATGATCTCACGGTTTCTAGATTTGAGCCCCACATCGGGCTCTGTGCCGACAGTGCAGAGCCTGGAGCCTGCTTCTGATTGATTCTGTGTCTCCTCTCTCTCTGCCCCTCCCCTGCTTGTGCTCTGTCTCTCTCTCTCAAAAGAAAAAACATTAAAAAATGAAAAATAATAAAGTAAAGATTTGTTAGACCCAGTAGGAATGGTTATAGCACACAACTGTATATTTTGTCTATAATGAAGGTATTATTTTCAGTCGGCTATAATGTTATATATTTTTCCCATTGCTGTTGTTAAGGAATACTTTTATTAAAAGTTTATTTGTTTATTTTGAGAGATGGAAAGAGAGAGAGAGAAGTGGGAGAGGAGCAGAGAGAGGGGAAAGAGAGGGAGAGAGACAATCTCAAGCAGACTCTGTGCTTCAATGCAGATTCGTCATAGGGCTTGATCTCATGAACCATGAGATCCTGACCTGAAACAAGATCAAGAGTCAGACACTTAATTGACTGAGGCACCCAGGTGGCACTTAAGAATTTTTGAAGGAAAATAAAATCATGATTTTTATACAGATATAAAAATGAGTACATATTAAAGGTTTTATATAACATGTTAATTTGGAAAATAGATATTACAACTTATTCTAAAGAAAAGTCAAAGCAGCACAAATTTATATGGAATTATGGAGTGTTGAAATGAATACACACATCGAGGCAAAATTGGCTTTTTCACAGCAGGGGAAGTTTGTCTTCTCATAGAATTTATTTACATGTTGATAGATATGAATTATTTTATACAATAGCTCCCATAGAATTGGAGTCAGATAGTCCAGAAGGGTGTGTTATAAAAAATGTATAGTTTCTGAGTTGAATTTACCATCCTGATAAGTCAAAATGTGACTAGTCTGCAAAGCTCCTAAGTCAGTCCTGAAACTGCTGGCACTTGGGGGTAATCTGGACCTCATATTTTCAGAATAACCTTAACAGCTAAATAGCAAAGAAAGGCCAATGTTAAGAAATTTGGAATAAACAACAAAAACAAAAAATAACCAGGGGTCTTCAATGGAAAGCTATGCATTGTTTAAGCTATCATACCTTTCTGGGGTACTGACTCTAGCTTTTCTTTGTCTTTGAGCTCTTTTAAACTCTGCAAGTTATAGATAACTGTTAGCAAGAGAAATAATTCCTGTCAATATACATGCAAATAAATTCTGTCAGGTGGAGAGTCAGTTGATTTCCCTCACTCCTTACCCCTCAAATACTCCTGTGAAAAAAGCCAATTTTAAGTCATTTGCACATTTATTTCAACAGTCCCTTATTTCACATAAATCTGTAGTTCTTTGATTTCTTTTTTGATAGACTTGCAGGTTTAAAGACCAGTCTCATATTGAGTGAGTCACATTACAAAAGCAAGTAGAAATTGAAGGAAATAAAGGCAAATTAGATTACTTGTAATAGATCTCTGTCCTTATAATCTCCTTAGTACTTCTTAAGATGAGTATGCCTTAGTTTTGGGAATAAAAACTAAGTATTTGGTTTGTAGGAAGGATAATTATTAGATAAAAAGCACTACATAATTACCATACTTGGTAAATAACTTGCTGTCACTATCTTACATTTTTATAAGAATAAATAAGACATTCAATTAAATCAAATCAACTCAGTTCATTTCAAGTTTACACACCTCTACTGTAAGTGTCCTAGAGGTGCTTTAATTAAAAAAAAATTTATTATCCAAGTTAAATATATTTTGTATAGTTCACTGTTGTTTTTATGGAAAACTATTTCATAATTGCAGGGTCCTTCTCAGATTTGTATATAAGCAATAATCAATTATCAAAATTTCTTCTGGTTATTGCCAGAAGGCAGTGCCTCCTTTCAGAAAATAAATTGTTTTTTGCCAATAGTCTTACTCAGACATAGATATGTTTAGGCTTTCATGCCAGTCCCTTAGCTTTAATTATGGAATTATGCACAATGAATAGAAAATATTTACCAGTGGAAAATATGTTGATGTAGTGAAATGGTAAATTCTAGCTATTAGATTTAGGAAGATCATTAATGTAAGCGTCTAACTTGAGATGATGTTTTCATGCTTAATTGCAATTATTTGAAATTCTTTTAGAGAAAGTGCTCAATTACTTTGTCTAAGTGTAGACAATGAACAAATAGTTTTCGAAGACAACATCACTGATAGGGAAAAGGTATGTGTATTTCTTTTGCTTATGTAATACTATGGCACCTTGAAATGGAAGGGACCGTGTATTTGTCAGTCAGGGCTGCTGTAACAAAATGCCATGGACTTGTTGGCTTAAAGAACAGAAATTTATTTTCTTGCCATTCTGGAGTCTGGAAAGTCCAAGATCAAGATACTAGCAAATTCAGTGTCTGGAGTCTACAAGCCATGACTCCTGGCTCCCTTTGCATAATGTTCTCAATGGCCTTTTCTTGGTGTGCCAGGAAGGTGTGGGGAGAGACAGAGAGACAGAAGGAGATAGAAGGAATGTGAGTGAGCTCTGTTGTCTCTTGTTATAAGGACACAAATCTATGGAAGTTGGGACTCACCCTTACGTCCTCCTTTAACCTGAATCATTTCCTTAGAAATCCTGTCTCTAAATACAGTTTCATTGGCGGTTAGGACTTCAACCTATGAATCTTAGGGGGATACAAACATTCAATCCATAACAGACCATATAGTTCAACTCTCATGAAAACTTTTGACTCTGTGTATAAGGATTTTGTTACATATTGGTTAGTGAATTATTCAGTCTGAATAATATTTGCTTATACAAGCACACTTACACCCTGTAGAGAAACTTACTCTAGCTTCATGAAACCATTTTTAGTGCAAATATAAGACAAATTTACATTCTATTAATGAAATATGTTTCCATAGTGCAGTGCAACTTGATGAATTCTGATCTATTGTTTCTTTAGTTTGAAATAGGCCCTCACATTGGAGCAAAAGTATAATATTTCCTTATATTACAGCTTTTCTGAAAAATGTTTATATTTCTCCATTTCTGTTACAAAATCATTCAATGAATACTTTTACTGATAATCCAAATGAGACTCTAATAACATAGCTTATTGTATTTTAAAAGTAAGAAGTTCATTAGGAACCAAGTGCCAGTTGACATCCATTGAGTCATTGTGACTGTATCCTCCAAAATATCCACTCTGCAGGATTGGTATTATAGCCCGTATGTCTGCCAATCTGAGATTAGATCAACTGATATCTCCTTACATATACTACATTTTAAACTTCTCTCCAAGGGTTATACATGAACCTACTGAATCACCGCTTTGTTAACAGTATCCTATATACCTCAGCGTCTTCTGGTTTATTATTTTCTCTTGGCTACAACATGAAATGCAACAACTCAAGCCAGGTTGCACTAGCCTTCCTTCTTTCACTGTCACTTTGCAAAAGATTCATATTAAAGGATAAATAAGAAAAAGAAGTTAACCCTCTAACCCTAAATAACTGAGATGTTTTTGATTATTGATATAAAACTGCTTACTTTGGTACATTAAAAAATAGAAATGTTCTTTAGAAGTAAAAATTTCACTATTTGCAGACAGCATGATACTCTATACAGAAAATCTGAGAGATTCCACTAAGAAACTACTAGAACTGATAAATGAATTAAGTAAGTTCACAGAATATAGGATGCCAAATCCATGTACAGAAATCCACTGCATTTCTATACACTAATAATGAAGAAGCAGAAAGGGAAATTAAGAAAGCAATCCCATTTCTAATTGTACCAAAAAAATAACATACTAAGGAATAAATTTAAGGAAACCTAAAATCAAAAATGCAAGAAACAAGTGTTGGTGAGGATGTGGAGAAAAGGGAACTCTCGTGCACTCTTGGTGGTAATGCAAATTTGTGTAGCCACCGTGAAAAACAGTATGGAGTTTCCAAAACAAAAAATAGAACTACCCTATGATTCGGTAATTGTGCTACTGGGTATTTACCCAAAATATACAGAAACACTAATTTGAAAGGATATATGCACATCTACATAGCCAAATTACGGAAGCAGTGCAAATGTCCGTTGATTGATAAATGGATAAGGGGATGTGATATATGTGTGCATGTGTGTGTATCCTATATATATATATGTGTAAGAATATATATGTAAAATGGAATATTACTCAGCCATAAAAGTCATAAAAAAGAACGAAATCTTGCCATTTGCAACAACATGGATAGAGCTAGAGAGTATAATGCTAAGTGAAATATGTCAACCAGAGAAAGACAAATACCACATGATTTCACTTATTGTGTGGAATTTAAGAATCAAAACAAGTGAACAAAGAAAAAAAAGAGACAGACAGACAAACCAAGAAACAGACTTTAAATTATAGAGAACAAACTGATGGTTATCAGAGGGGAGGTTGGTGGAGGAACGGGTAAAAGAAGTGAAGGGGATTAGGATTACACTTATGATGAACACTGAATAATGTGTGGAAGTGTTGAATCACTATACTGTACACCTGAAACTAATGTAACATTGTATGTTAACTATACTGGAATTAAAATTTTAAAAACTTAAAAAATAGAAATGTTCTTTATACTTTCAGTGTTCAGTGGTGTTTATTCTTTCCTTAGGCATATCTTTCCAAATGTCTTTCAAGTTCCTAGTGCGGGTATCAATACATTACTATTGTTTCTGTGGTCTGTTTTCTATTTCTTTTTATTGAAGTGCAGATTAAATGAGGCTGCAGAGTATGCAGAATTGAAGAGTCACATGAGCATGTCTGCCAAGCATCTCAAAATGCTACATTCTCATTTAGGATTTTGAAAATATTTCAAGGACTTCCTTTCCCATTGTTTTTCCAGAAATTGACCATTAGAATGATCTTCATATTCGCTTTGACTTTAGAATATACTCCTTTGTGGTCATCTAATAAAATGTGGACTCAGATTCCTTTTGGCAACCTTCCCATATTACTTCCATTGTTATGATGATTTACAAAAAGAAATGCATAAATTGATCCACATGTAAGACCCCATTATTGGGGAATTCTCATGAAAATGTTATTTATTGGGAGCTGATCACTAAGAATTATAAGAAAAATAGTTGGTATTGACCCAACTATTATGGCTCCTGTAATTATCATACTCAGCCATTTACATCACAGGTATATGCAGCCAAAGATCCACGAATACAATTCCCAGTGATATCATTGAAATTCAGCAGACAGACTTTGGAGCCAGACAAACCTGAATTTAAATTCCAGCTTCAGTACACATAAACTTAACCTTCTGGAAGTTACTAACCTGTCTAAACTTCTTTTTTTTTTTTTTTTAATAGTTTATTGTCAAATTAGTTTCCACATAACACTCAGTGCTCATCCCCACAAGTGTCCTCCTCCATGCCCATCCCCCTCTCCCCCCACATCCATCAGTCCTCAGTTTTTGTCAGCATTCAAGAGTCTCTCATGGTTTGCTTCTCTCCCTTTCCCCCAGCATTTCTGCCCTTCTTCTCCCCCTTGTTCCTCCGTCAAGTTCCTCCTAATCCTCCTATACGTGCAAACATATGATATTTGTCCTTCTCTGCCTGACTTATTTCGCTCAACATAACACCTGTCTAAACTTCTGTTTCTTCATTGGAGGTTGATGAAATTAGAGATTATGTATATAACCACTTAGTATAGCTCCTGACAAAATTTTGAGAGTCAATAAATTCTTAGTATTGGTTTTTGTTATATATCTGTAAGAATAGGTTATGGCTTGCTTTTCATAGAAGTATTAGAGACAAATTTAGTCTCTAGCTATGTGTGGCTTTGTAGAAAATATTCACAGTATGAAATATTTGTTATTTTTTATAAGATCAATGTGAAAATCTTAAATGTTTCAATATACTTGTATTTATGAACTATTATCCTATGTAAATGGTATCAAGTAGATTGCAAGGCAAAAGTGGAGGCTTAGGGACCAGTTTTGTGATGATAATTTTGGAAAAGGTGCTGGCACTCTGATGGACAGTTGTAGATGGATTTGCAAAGTGTTTATAAGATAGAGTCAAGAAGATCTGATGACAGGAAATAGGTTGTAGAGGGTGGACTCAAAGAAAATTCATAGGCTTTTGTCTGAAGCAACTATTTGCACTGTCATTTACTAAGAAAGAAAACAGTAGAGTAAAATTGGGTTCAGGGATAAAGTGAATTCATTGTTTTAAAAATTCATTAATAATGGGGATGCAATAAAATGTACAGATATTGGGGGTTCAATTTGACCTGTTTTTGCTATTTTATTGACTGGTGAAATCACAGCACAAAATAACATATGGAAGATTTTCATTAACTCTGAAAATTCCCTCATGTCTCTTTCCAGTTGATTTCAACTCTCCTGTAGGCAATGATTTTATGACCTCTATTATCTAGATTGGCTTTGCGAATCTTCATACTATGTATAAATGAATCATGTTGAATGTATTCTTCTGTGTCTGGACTTTTCATTTAAACAAAATATTTTTGAGTAAGTTGTGAGTCTTGGTAGCTCATTCTTTTATGTTGCCGAGTAGTATTCCATTGTATGAGACTATCCCAATTTGTCCATTCTCCTGATGTCAGGCTTTTGGATTGTTACCTGGTTTATAGTCTATTATTGTAAAAACTGCTATGAGTATTCTCCTACAAAGCTACTTGCAGCTATGTATTTTTATTTTATGTTACTATCAAAGAATGGGATTGCTGGATTGTGGAGTAGATGTATGCTTAATTTAATAAGAAACTGACAAACAGTTCTCCAAAGTGTTCTCCATTCTACAATCTCAACTGCACTGTATGAGAATTTCAACTGTTCCACATTCTTTAGTATAATTTATTTATTTTCCCATTCTAGTAGATGTGATTGGTTTTCATTTTAATTTGTGTTTCCCTGATCACAAATCATATTTCATATAGGTACTTTTTTGTTTAATCAGCATTTGTCCCCCTCCTCCCCCTAACCCCTTTTCTTTCCCAATTTACTCAGCAATTGGTCAGAAAAGTGAGGCTGTTTTTGACCTCTGTTCTGTTCAGGGCTCTCTTCATCTATATTTCCACTAATATCACACTGTCTTAGCTTTTGTAAGTTTTGAAATCAGTTTGCATTATTCCTTCAACTCTTTTTTTTTGAAGGATTTTCTAGATTCTTTGTATTTCCATATGAATTTTAGAATCTTCTTGCCAATCTCTGCTAGAAATCCTGTTAAGATTCGGTTAAATCCACAGGGCAATTTAGAAAGAATGGACAGCTCTAAAATATTGAATCTTCCAATTAATAAAATGACAAATCTATCCCTTTAGGTCTTCATTAATTTCTTTAAATAATGTTTTCTATTTGTCAGTATACAGTATACAGGTTGTACATATTTTTCATTTGATTCAGTTGTAATACTGTTTATGTTACTTTAATGGTATTGTTTATTGCTAGTAGATAGGAGTGCAGATCATTTTTATATTTTGAATACTGTGAACTTGGTCAATTCCGTTATTAGTTCTAGACATTTTTGTAGACTCTATAGAGCTTCATACATACATAATCATGATATTTTCTTTCTTTTTAATGTTTATTTTCTTTTCTGAGAGAAAGAGAAAGAGAGAGAGAGAGAGGCAAAGTGTGAGTGGGGGTGGGTCAGAGAGAGAAGGAGACACAATCCAAAGCAGACTCCAGGCTCCGAGCTGTTGGCACAGAGCCTGATGTGGGGGTTGAACTCACAGACAGTGAGATCATGAACCGAGTCACACTTGGATGCTTAAGTAAACATTTGTACTTTATTGCACTTTCTAGGACATCCAATACAATGCTGAATAGAAGTGGTGAGACAGAGTATCTCGGCTTTTTTCCTATCTTTGAGAAAAAGGTCTTAATATTTCATTATTAAATATGATGTTAGCACTAGGCTTTTCATAATGTCCCTTATTGGATTAAGGAAGTCTTCTATTTATAGTCTGAATTGTTTTTTGGTTTTTTGTTTGTTTTTTTAAAATCATGAATTGGTATTGAATTTTGCCAAATGTTTTTTGCTTTTCTTGAGAAAGTCATGTGGCTTCCTCTTTTATTCTGTTAATGGATTAAGTTACATTGATTTTTGAATGATATACTAACCTAAATTTCAGGGATAAATTATATTTGGCTATAACTTATTATCCTCTTTATGTATGGATGGATTCATTAAATATCCTTTTTATGTATGTATGAATTCATTAATATTTTATTATGGATTTTATCCTCTGTGTTTATTAGAAATAATGGCCTGTATTTTTTTCTTGTAATACTTTAACCATAAGCTTATTCTGGTTTTTACAATGTTTTGGAAAATGTTCTTTCTTTTACTAATTTCTGTAAGTTTGTGTATGATGGTTATTACTTCTTTCTTAAATACTTGTTAGAATTCAATAGTGAAGCTGAGTTGACAGTTCTTTGTGGGGAAAATTTGATATTAATTTCCTTAAAAGGTATGGGTCTTTTGCATTTTCTGTTTCTTTTTGTGTAAGATGAAATTCCCCATGTCATCTAAGTTGTCAAGTTCATTGGCATGTAGTTGTTAAATATATTTTCTTATAATCCTTTTCATAATTTTAGTATTTCTAATTATTTCCTCCTTTTAGTTCCTGCTGTTGATAATTTGTGTTTTCTCTCCATGAAATACAACAGGATAACTTGTTAGCTTTGGCATAACTTGAGTATATTTTTTAGCAGTCCCAAATTTGACTAATTTTAAATGAAGAATGATCATTTGCTATTTTACCAGCTCTTTTCTAGCAATTTAGTTAGTATCCATTGATACTTGTACACTATTTTTAAATTCCTTTTTGCAAATTAGTCTTCAGAACTAGTACTTGAAGAAGTATAGTAAGCATTAATTTCATTAATGACTAAAATTTAAATATACGATATTTCTTTGCAGTTGAGAGATACTTTAGTATGTTCATATTGACATTACTTGCACTATTAGGTAAAACTAGATTAAGTAAATTATTGAGCCATTCAAGAGTTATTGTCCCTTAAAGCAACTCTTGTGCAAGTTACTGGAAACATAATAATGAATAAGATATAGTTCTTGCCCTGAAGGCGCTTTGACATTATGGTTTACTCTAATAAGTGATGTGATAAAAGTAGGCAAAAAGAACACAAGAGGTGACTCAATTTAGCCTTAATTAGGAAAGGCTTCTAAGAGGAGGTATCATAAAGTCAATTCTGAGGTTAGCTAAGCTGCTCCCAGGATCCTATCTTTCAGAGACTGCAAAATATAACCCATCATTATTTGCAGATCCTATATTTGGAAGTCTGTTAACTCACTAAAATATATTTGTAGCCCCAAAATCTATACTCGTGACATTTTTACAGTCATTCACAGACATGTATAGAGCAGTGAAAGTTTTGAGTAGCCCAATGTCCATGTCCATGTTCCCAGCTGAGCTCACCATCCTGCATCTGTTCTCATACTGTAAACAAGTATCTGTTTCATGGTCTTTTTGGTGCCCTGCCTCCTGCACTTTTGTGCTCTTTGGTGGTGATTTCACTGTTTAAAATGGCCCCAAACATGATGTTGAAGTGCTTTCTAGTGTTTCTGAACACAAGAAGTCTGTGATATGCTTTATGGAAAAACTACAAGTGTTAGATAAGCTTTGTTCAGGCTGTTGGCCAGGAGTTTAGTGTTAATGAATGAAGTACATATATTAAGTAAGATGTTTTTAACTAGTAACACACATAAAACAGTTATGTATTGATTTGTTGTTGAAAAGGTTGTGACCAGAAGCTCGCAGGAGCCTAAGCCTGTATTTTCCCCTAGGAGCAATGGCTGCATATTTAATAATTCCATTTTTGCAGTGACTTTATAGAACACACCTACTTCAAATAATGAGAATTGGTTATAAATGTCTTCTGCTTTAGGTTCCTGAGTGTCATAGTCCAGGTTTGTCCACTATCTGAAAACAGAGCATTTTCATGAGAACTTTGGTAAGCTGAAATGACGTAAAGCAAAGAAGCAATTGCCATTCATTTATATGGAAACGTTTTTGATCATTTCCAGACTATAAAAGTAATTTCTCTGATACTGTTAGCAAGTACATTTTTCGTATACCTTAGGACATATCTTCCCAATGAATTACAAAATCAAGGGAGATAAAGTCCAAACACTCACAGACATAGTTCCAAGCTATGGTGGCTTGATTCTGATGTGCTGAGTGTGGCCCCTGGGGAGGGAGCTTGGTGGGACCACTCTCGCTGCTCCAGGGGCACATTGCCTGTGTAGCAGCCTGCTTCAAATCAAACACGAAAGCTACTTTCAATTTTTGATTTTTTTTCTTCACGAAAGCAAAACTCTTCTTTGGATTTATTCTGGTTAGCAAAAACAGGTGCTAATGTAAGTCTTTCATAAAAGTGAAGTGGCATAATGTGGACTTTTGAAAAGTGGGGAATACCTGTAATTGGTTATGCAGCAATAGATAACTAATGGAACATAGAAAGTCCAATGATACAGACTTTTTATAAGGCCTGCGTAATCTGATAACTACAACCCTTGGGAAAACATGTCTAATGGCTAACTGAAAATATTCAGGGACAGCATAAATGCATACACTTGCAGGTGGATATTTATTCTTTTTTGCTGGAATCAGCATTGCTCTATAGACTATTTGAAATTACTGTGTTTTAAGAGATTCTGAGTAGTTTTCTATTTGGAAGCAATTCAATATACCAAGAGGTTGCCACCTCAGATGCCTGTGGACTTAGCTTGATTTTCAGTATCCCCTTTAGCAATGTGTTATGAACAACATACCAGGATTCAAAAATACCTGTTTTGTGGATTTAATGTTGTGTAAATTAATTTGAAAACCAACTAAACAAGATTACACTGGTTATGTGGAAAAAGGCATAAACGGACAACCTAAGATCTCTGTTTGGTTTGCATCCTCTGTGATTACTCTATACTTGTTTTACACTTGTTACATCCATAATTATTATTCAAGTTACAGAAGAAATTTGCCTAGTTCTGATTAACACACATAGGTTTTGGGTGAGCTGTTAGTGAAAGATTAAATTGTTGGTGCTTTATTACAAAGTCCCATTTTGTTTATTAAAATGTTCCAGATTGTTAATAGAAATAGAAAATTGCTGAATTGGTCACAGGCATTCTTCTGGGATTAGATGAATGGCAGCTGCAAAACCACTATAAGATGCAAAAAAAAAAAGCATGTTACCTTTAACTCAAAAGACTTTGGGTCTCACTTTCATTGTAGTTCTGGCCCGTGACTTGCTGCCAGCTCAGCTGTTAAATGACTGTGATGTTGGACAACGAGATGGGCTAGCTGTGTTGATAAGGAAAATCATTTAGGAAGTCCATGTGCTCATTCCCCAGAATAGCACCTGAAATGGATAGTTAAAGAATAAGAATCATAATATTCAATCGTTTGATGTGTATACAAATATCTTAAAAGACATAAGAAAAGTAAAGTATTTTACCTGTGGAATTAAATACTTACTGAGAACTTTAAAAATTGTGCATCTCAGGGCTCCTGGGTGGCTCAAGTCATGATCTCACAGCTCAAAGGCTCAAAGCCTCATGAGTTCCATCCCCGCATAGGGCTCTGTGCTGATCTCAGAGCCTAGAGCCTGCTTCCGATTCTGTGTCTCCCTCTCTTTCTCTGCTCCTCCCCTGCTCAAAAATAAATAAACTTAAAACAAAATTGTACATATCAGAGACAACACTGATTCTGGAAATCATGTGGTTATTTGGCTTAGAAAAAAATATAAGGGTATAAAACATATTTAAAAAAATTTTTTTTAATGTTTATTTATTTTTGAGACAGAGAGAGACAGAGCACGAGCTGGGGAAGGGCAGAGAGAGAGGGAGACACAGAATCTAAAACAGGCTCCAGGCTCAGAGCTGTCAGCACAGAGCCTGATGTGGGGCTCGAACCCACAGACTGCAAGATCATGACCTGAGCTGAAGTTGGACGCTTAAACGACTGAGCCACCCAGGCGCCCCTTTAAAATTTAACCGGTAACTGAAAAATCATATACATCAGATCTTCCAGGATCCTTTTTTTGGTCTTACTAATAAAATTTGAGCACAGCAATAGGAACCTTGGCATTTACATTCTTTGTGGTTTCCAGTATTGCTCTGAAAATCACAAGAGATGTGACCTATTTGAAGTTTAGTTCTGCTTAGACACAAAGTCACAATTCTTGCTTTCCTCTACCATGGAAATGGAAGGAAGGATAGTCTGAGAAGAAATTAGTCAAGTATTTTGTTTCTGCAGTATTTCCTTCCCTGACATGACCTCTACCCACGTCCGCCTGGTCAGTGATTCTTACTAGGGGGCAAGAGGTTATGGCAAAGAGACCTTTAAGCCATTGGTTCAAAAAAATATGAACTAATGACTACAAAAACAGCAAATTTTGGAAAGGGGGAGGGGTTACTATTAGGTTTTCCCATTTAAATTTCCATGTTTTAAAAGTCTCAATAATGCTCATATTCCTACAAACCACAAAATGGCTTAAATAAGATTTTATTTCCTCTAAGTAATCGACAAGGAGCTGGAAATGGAACTACATTCTGATGCATTATAGTTTAACAGATGTATTATTATTTAAATAGACTGAAGTTGTATTTTTTATTTTTTTATAGAATTACATTCAATCTAGCCTTTGTTCTACGCTGCTGGAAATTTTGTTCCTTGGAAAATCTATTAGAAACTTTGATCTCTTTTTGAATTCACCCATTAACCAGTTCAGTTCACTGATCTGATTCTAAAATCTAAGCACATGAAAAGATTGAAATAATTAGTTTGCTTTGAATTACACAGATTCATATGGATAGACTCTCTGGATGCATCAGGAAAGCTGAGAGGATTTCCTTCAGTAGTTTCATTGTGCTGGAAATAATGATAAATTTGTTTTTATCTCTGAAACAAAAAAAAAACCACCAACAAAAGGTTATGAAATAACATTTTATTACTATAAGATGTTTAATTTACACATGTCAGTTTAGTTTAACAAAATGAATTTTAACTAACTTTTCAAAAGATGGGCAATATTTTGTAAAATGCCTTAAACTCCATTTTAATTTATTGTTTTGATCCTATCTTTACATCAAGAGTTAATCAAATAAAATTAAATCAATTAGGAAATTGAATATTTATGTTTCAGAGAGAAAATCTGTTGACAAAGTTTTTAAATTAAATTAATAATATTAATTTATTATTTTTAATTAAATTAATAAATTTTCCTTTTTGGAGCAGTTTTAGGTTCACAGCAAGATTGAGTGGAGAGAACAGAGTTCCACATACTTCCTGTTTCCACATACACACAACCTTTCCCACTATTTACATCCTGCACCGTATTGTATGTTTTGTTACAGTTGATGAACCTGTATTGACACATTATCAGCCACGGTCCATAGTTTGCATTACAGCAAGACAAAGATGTTCCTAAATAGATATATTTAACATAGGTACTTTCATACATGCATATCTTTATTGGTGTGATATCCAAAATTTTGGGAAATACTTCTATTATAAAATTGTAACAAAGGCTGGACAGTATTTTGATCACTCTGGAAAGATGAACTTCAGTATAAACACAACTTTGGAAGTCATTCAGAGGTTGTGGCCATATCTTTTTTTTAAATAGATATTCTTTCATTAAAGGTACCATGGACTCTTAAAGGGAGCTTGTGAGAAGCACAGGACAAATGCTAGATAGGGACCAGAGAGGAAATCTTTTCCATACTGAAGACTGAAGTGATCCTCACTTTCTTTGACCCTATCTCTTGCAGTGGAGCACAGCCCAAGGGTTGGTGGGTAGCAGGTCTGGAAACTGTGTACTACATGTGATGAGATATCTTCAAGCAACTGCTATTTGCTTGTGTTCTGGTTCCCTGCTCACATTACGGAAAGCTTTGTAAACTGGTTTTGGCTGATAGTGTGTGTCAGAAATTTTTTAGTTAATTCCTAATCTAGGACCAGTTGATACTGACTCGGTGGTCATGTAGCAGGTTCTCAAGTCTAATGAACTCAGATGGACCTGACAAAAATGGATTTATGAACTTTCCAAGAGAGAGCCAGCCCTGAACTGTTATGAGATCTGATTCTATGGTATAGACTGAATGTTGATGCCCGCCCCCACCCCGCCGTCCCCCATACCATGTGTGTTGAAATTTTAATGTCCAGTGTGACAGTGTTAGGAAATGGGGCCTTTGGGAGATAATTAGGCCATTAGTATGGAGCCCTCGTGAAAGAGATTAGTTCCCTTACAAGCAGACCTCAGAGCTTTCTTGCCCAGTCTTGAATGTGACAGCACAGGAGGAAAGTAACCATCTGCAAACCAGAAAGCAGATCCTCACCAGACACTGAATGTAGTGGTGCTTTGACCCTGGACTTCTCAGCCTCCAGAATCTCGAAGCAGTAAGTAATTATTGTTAAAGTCACCAGTCTATGGTATTTTTGTTACAGCAGTCCCCCGCAACTAAGACTTTCTGCCTGCACAAACAACCAGTATTTCTAGATCAAATTTCTATTTTTAAAGCCTCAAACTGCAACCTTCACCAGAACGTATATAGCTTCTCCCATGCTCAGTGGATGTCTTATAAATGTAGTGACGGAACGGACCCTCGTGGTTAAGCAAACAGGTATGGAATCACATACATCTGGGCTTTAATCAGAGCTCTTCTTCTATTAACTGTGTAACCTGTGGAACATTGCTGGAAGAACTCCAGTTCTCAATTTAGCCACAGAATGACTTCTACTTGATAGGTTATAATGTAAATAAGTTACTTGTAGGTTAAGTGAAAGATGACTATCACCCTGCATAGTTAATGCTAAAAAATGGGTATTCCATACAAAGTTATTTTCCCTTTATTCCATCTTTTAGGTTATTCATTTATTTTTTTAATAGTTATGGTGCAATGAAAGGGATCCCTGTGGGCAGTGCACTTCTGAGCATTTCTGTATCATAACTACAAGATGTAAATAATGAAAATATAAAATGACTCAATATGATATCCTGAGGGGATGTCTTGATATCTTGATATCTTAATATTACTACTGCAATTACCTCAGGCATTTGAAAACTGAACAGAGTAAATTCCATAGGACCTGTATTTTAGGATGGATTTCAAGACAGATTGCTCGTCAAGAATGAATGGGGTGATTTTACTGCCTTTCATGCAATTTCAACAATCGATATGAAGCACTATAATTTTTCAAACTGTATGTATTTGTTCTTGATGGTATTTTCAAAAATTTCCAAGTTGCCTTTCTATATATTCAGAGCACGATTTGATTTCTGATATGAGATGTAAATTCTTCCATTTTGGCCCCCAGGATACTGAAAATTGACAGGTATGATGAGCTGTGTTGCCAGAGACTTGGTGAGTTTAAATGAAAGAATAAAGTTATTTTTTGGCCAGTTGCCATTATGCTCCATCATTATAACTGAATTAATCCCCCAAAAGGAGCATAGTTTTGATTTTGCATGCAAAAAGTTTTAGAAGTCAATAACTTTGTACATAGCACTTCTTTCCATTTCATCTGTGTCCTTTAAAATTTTTTTTATTATGGAAATTTTAAACATAAAAAGTAGAAAGAATAGTATAATGAGTCCTCATGTACCATCACTCAAATTCAACAAATATGTTACTATCGCATTTTATTTCTCTCTTCTATTTTTTTCTTCCTGGAATATTTTAAGCAAATCCTAGATATTATGTCTCATATCATTTTACCACAAATACTTCAGTAATTTATTTCTAGTAAGGACTTTAAAAAACAATCACAGTGTCATTATCATGAACTAACAAAATTAAAAACTCTTTACATCCTATAATATCCAGTCTATGTTTATATATATTTTTAAATTTATTTTCAGAGACAGAGTGAGAGAGTATGTGAGCAAGTGGGAAGGGGCAGAGAGAGAGAGAGAAAATGCCAAACGGCTCAGCACTGTCAGCACAGAGCCCTGCTTGGGGCTTGATCTTGTGAACTGTGAGATCATGACCTGAGCCAAAATCAGAGTCAGATGTTTAACTGAATGAGCATCCAGGCACCCTTGTGTTTATATTTTTCATATTGTCCCCAAATAGTCTGTTTTATCATTTTGTTCAAATCAATATCAAAACTAGTTTTACACACTGTATTTGGTGTCTATCTCATAAGCCTCATAAACTATATAACGCTTCCTCCTTTTAATTAAAGTTTTTTTTCCTATCTTCAAATTGTCTCTCTCTGTATAGAGTAAGTAAAAATATCTTCTAGGGGTGTTATTTTCCCATAAGAAGCATGTAATTAATTGTAGCACAAAAATCCTAGGATTTTTCTGTAAGATAAAACTCATTCATCATTCAAAAAGTAGTTTGGGTGCTTCCTATGTGCCAGGTAGCATGCGGTGTAACTGGGATAGAATGTTGAACAAAAAAGTTATAATTACTGCTCTTCTAAAGTTAAGTGTTTAGCAGGAAAGTAAGACATGAAATCGGACAGTTCATATGCAGTGTGCAATAGAAGTGCAGGGCACTGTGGGAGCAAATGAAGGAGAACCTGACCCAGTCTAGGAGTAAGTAGTGTTTGGACTGAATTGTGTCCCCCTAAATTCACATGTAGAAGCCATAACCTCCAATGTGACTATAAGTGGAGATAGAGCTTTTAAGGATGTAAGATGAAATAAGGTCAAAGGTTGGGGCCCTAATCTATAGACTGGTGTTTTTACAAGAAGAGGAAGAGACACCAGAGCTCACTCTCTCTGCTCACAGAGAAAAGGTTGTGAGAGGACACAGCAAGGAGATACCATCTACGTACTGAAGGGAGATTTCTCACCAGACGCAAACCCTGCTGGCCTTCATTTTGGACCTCCACCTTCCAGGATTCTGAGAAAATGAATTGCTGTTGCGTAAGCCACACCATGTGTGATGTTTTGTTATGGAAGCCTGGGCAGACTAACATAAGAAGGAATAGTTGGAAAGCACCAAGGCAGTCCATTCTTACCTGTCAACCCTGAAGTTCAGGAGAATTCCTTAATTCATTCATCGGCAATAACTATTATGAATCTACCATACCAAGGGTTGGTTAGGGTATGTGTTGGTGGAACAAATCACACACATATCCTGCCCTCGTGGGGTGTATAATATGATGGGCTATATAGACATTAAAGCAGATATCAGCTATAAATTCATCATTATAGATTATGTTGAATGCAGTGAAGGGAAGGGCAGAGTCCTAGGAGATAAATAATGGGTTGGTGTGCGGGTGGGAAAGGGCATGGTGTACTCCCATTCAGAGAGCTGAGGGAACACCTCCAAGAGGAAGGGGCATTTAAAATAGAGCTTGAAAAATGAGTGGGAATGCAGGGAAGGTTCACAGGAAGAGTATTTTAAGCCCGAGGACAGAATCAGCTTTGACCCAGTTGAGAAACAGAGACAGAGCCTGTGTGGGGAGGGTCACAACAAGAGAGCCAAGAGCTGTGAGGTGAGGCGGGAGAGGAGGGAGGACCCAGAGCCTACAAGGCCCAGGGAGTCATGCTTCCAAAATGACATGCTACTGCCTTGGGGGACTCTGCAGGGTGGGAAGCAGAAGACACCTGTCTAATGGACGAATTAAGAAAACCATGCAGGCTGCTGAGGGGAGACTGATGTTCAAGCAATCATGAGAAAGCACAGGATTTGGGGAATGAAGCGAGAGGGCAGGGTAAATGATTACAGCAGCTCACCTCTTGGCAGAAACTGGAGATGATAGATTCATGTCTTGGTCAGCATCTTTAACACATTGACAATATCTGCTCTCAAGCACTTAGAATATGGCTAGAGAAATACCTGCTCCATTCTGACTTTCCCACATTATGATTATTACCTCAAGGCAGCCGTTAGAGCTTCCTATAAACTGAATGGAGTTTATATTCTCTTCGATCAGGGATCAGCAAACTATTTCCTGTGAGCCAAGTCAGCTCTGCCTGCTTTTGAAAATAACATGGTATTTATTTATTTCATGGCTGAAACACAGCCACACTTATTTGGCTGTGTATTGTCTGTGGCTGCATCCGCACAACACAGACATTGAGTAGCTGTGACAGAGACTGTATCATTCACAAAACCTACAGCACTTAATATCTGCCTCTTTGCAACAAAACTTTGCTGATCTCTGTCTTAGATGGCTATTACGTACATTCTCCTCTGTGCACAAAGCTTTATTGCCCTTTCCCCTCATTACTCTCAGCGGAGAGCCTTCCTTTTTATTTCAAAAAGAGACTAGAGAATTGCATAAGAAAAATGCCACATTCTTCCAGCACCAACTATATATCTTTCTTCAGCCACTATCCAATTTTCCTGTTTTCTGTTTTCTTTTGATCTTGTCAAAGTTGATGAGAATTTGAAAGAGTTATCTGCATTTATTACATATTTTCTACTCTTCCATTTTGTAACTAGGTATTCTAATAGGAATATTCTTGTCAAGGCCAGCAATGACTTCTTTGTTACCAATTTATTGGTCAATTCCAACATGCCTTGTAAATAGCAGTTGCCAAAATTAGTCATTTCCTCTCTCTTGAAGCCTCAAAATCTGTTGATTATTCTCTTACTTCACTGTCTTCTGAATTTTTTTGTCCTTTCCCAGGATTTATTTTTCTTCCTATCTTCTAGACATCATTGCCCCAAGAATTGTTTCTCTCTCCTCCCCTGTATATACACACAATGTTAGTGATCTTACCCACTGTCTAGCAGAAGTGCTGTCTCTGTATTGATGATTCTGATACTCACTTCTTTGAATTACAGATTTATATTTCTCTGTCTAGTTGACATTTTACTATTTTATTTATTTCATTATTTTATTTTTATTTTTTATTTTTTGAGAGAGAAAGGGTGCAAATGAGTGAGGGGCAGGGAGAGAAAGAAAGAGAGACAGAGAGAGAGAGAGAGAAGTGGGCTCACCCGAAGTGGGGTTCATGTTTTACTTGAAGTAGGGCATGAGCTCACCCCTAGTGGGGCTCATGCTCACCCAATGAGGGACTCGAGCTCACCCAATGTGGGATCTAAACTCAACGAATCATGAGATCATGACGTGAGCTGAAGTCAGATGTTTAATAACTGAGCCACCCTGGTGCCCTAGTTGACATTTTAAATTAAATTTTTCCAAATACAAATTTTTAATTTCCTCCTAAAATCTATAGCTCCTTACATGGGTGAGAAGNGGAGGGATGGGGTTCTCTCTTTCTCTTATATCCTAAACTCAATCCATTTAAGTATCCTAAAAGATTTGTTCAAAAAGTATTCAACCACTTCTTGATATATCTACCTCTATTACTTTATGCAAGCCAACATTATCTTTTATCTGGATTGTTAAAATATCTTCCGAGATGGTCTCTTTGCTACCAACCTTGTCTCTCTGTCATCGATTCTCCACACAGCTGCCGAATTGATACTATTTATTTATATTTTTAAAATGTTTTTTTATTTATTTCTGAGAGAGAGAGACAGCGTGAGCAGGGGAGGGTCAGAGAGAGAGGAAGATACAGAACGTGAAGCAGGCTCCAGGCTCTGAGCTAGCTGTCAGCACAGAGCCCGATGCACAGAGCTTGAACCCAGGAACCATGAGACCATGACCTGAGCTGAAGTTGGACGCTTAACCAACTGAGCCACCCAGGCACCCCGAATTGATACAATTTAAATACTCAAAACTCTCCAGAGACTCCTTGGGCACCCATATTAACACCGAAGCCTTCCCTTGTAAAATACTGTCACAACAGGAAACAAATGGCATATTCAAATTCGCCATTTTTCTAGGGAATCAAGTGTCTGTTTACAAAGAGATGGGCAAAGTAAAAGAGGAACTTCAAGACATAGTGGGCATAGTGCGGGACCATGGGATCAGCGACAGCAGAGGCCATTACCGTCCCTGGGCCTGACGGGCTGATGGAAGAAAATGATCACTGGAGCCCAGAGATGGAGGACTGCTTGTCAGGAACTGTGGCTTCAGTTTAGGGGCAAAGCCAACCTGAGGCATCTAAACACAGAGAGCTGAAAGATTGAGCACCTTACCTTTAGTCCTATATCCTCTTCATACCTTTTATTGGCCAAATCCAACCAAAAGCCAAAGGGCAAGACAACCCATTGATGTGCTCCTTAAAAGGGCACAGATGAGGGCTTAGAGAGTAGGAAATAAATCCAAGGGATAAATAAAAGGTGTCCAATTTACAAAGTCCAATAAAGTTGTCCTGGAGTTGCCTTACCCCTTTCTACCTATTTTTCTTCCAATTCTACCTAACAATAGTTTCCTTGTGACCACTGGCCTGCTTCCTTTTTCCCATTAAAAAGTACACTTCTGGGGCACCTGGGTGGCTCAGTCAGGCAAGCGTCGGACTTCGGCTCAGCGTTGGACTTCGGCTCAGGTCATGATCTCACGGTTCCATGAGTTCAAGCCCCTTGTCTGTCTCTGTGCTGACAGCTGAAAGCCTGGAGCCTGCTTCTGATTCTGTGTCTCCCTTTCTCTGCCCCTCCCATGCATGCTCTCTCTCTCTCTCTCAAAAATAAATAAACATTAAAAATGTAAAAAGTAGACTTCTACTTTGAGCCCCTTGCTTTGGTTCCCTCCTCACCCGGGCACTCTTTTCTCTTCCATTTCCTGTTTTAAGGTCATTTCCACAGAGAAAATTTCCTGGACTAGCCTGTATAAAAATATAACAAACTTATATTCTCTATTGGCCTACCCAGAATTTTTTTTATAGTAGTTTTATCTCCCAACATGTTATATACTCAGTTGGTTTTTGCTCTCCCTACTCCCACCCACTGAAATGCAAGCACCTTGAAGAAGACTACGTCTAATTTATTTATTGACAAATTCTCAGATTCAAGAGTACTTGATAAATAGTAAGTACAGTTGATTCTCATGATTCAGGGTAATTATATCCTGTAAAATTATTGGGAATATGAATTAGTGAATACTGAACTATTGTTAACTGAGGAGTTATAGGTTTACATTTCTGACAGCCTCTGGTCACATTTTTATCAACACTTTAATCAATACATAACTTTGTTTTATGCATGTTTCTGTTTAAGACACATTATTTAATATACGGTATTTATTTATACTAAAACACTAGATGAGAAGCGTTTAACATGTTTCTGACTCTGGCTAACCATAAATTATTTTGGCTTCAGTTTCACAAAAATGTTATTGCCATACACACAAAAAACTCCGTCATCATCTCATGAATTCACAAACGTAACAGCTTTTTCATCTTTTCCAGCATAGCGATTAAAAAACCAGATTATTTGCAATACCCAAATTTTTACCATTAGTAGAATGGATAAATGTATCCAGTTATATTCGCATAAATGAATACTATACAGTATTGATGAAAATCAAATTAATGCTACATGCTATAATCAGGTTGTTTCTCACAGTCAAGTTGAAGGAAGTCAGACACAAAAGGTTACATATTAGGAAATACCCAGATAGAATTTGAGAACAGTGAGAAGTATACCATGATGACAGGAATTTGGGTGAGTAAATTATGGGGAGTTGAGGGGGGTATAAATGAAATTCCCCATACCCACTTGTGCCTCCCGATTCTGTAGTTTCATGCAGCAGCAAGAAGGAGCTTTGAATAACACCTCTGTTGATATCTGTGCCTTGGTCTGGGTGGTGGCTAGAAAGTTGTATACAAATAGTAAATATTTATTGATCTGTACATTTAATATTTGTACACTTTCTGTAGTATGTATATTATGCTTCAATGAGAAAGTAAAAAAATCATAAGGAAAAGAAAATGTGACTCAAAAATCTTATACATGTCCAAGTTGACATGTAAGTGAATGAGAAATAATAAGTAGCTCGAAATATATTGTCTGTATGTGTGTGTGTGTGCGTGTGTGTCTATCTCTGTTTCTATTTCTATGTCTCTCTCTCTTTCTTATCCCCCCCATCTCTCTCTAATGGCTAAATCTATTTTCAGGGAAATTTCACAGGTGTAAATACCTAACTTAACTAAATAATAATAGATAAAAAAATATATCAACTCAAGACAAAGAAAGCTGATATCAGTCCAAGGAAAGCAGAGGCAAAGAAATAGTAAAAGGAAAAAACAAAAATTAATAAATTAGAAGCCAAGGAAAAATAGGAGAAATGATAAATATATTCTAGAGGTAGCCCTTTGAAAAAGTAAAATAAATAGTGACTGATGTAATGATATAAAGTAGCTGGGTGTACCTGCAGTCCCTATCTTTATACTAGAAAGAATTCAGGGCATCTAGCTTTCCAACACAGGAAATTAAGAGACACTACTTTGCAAACCTCCATGCAAATAAAAGAAAATAAATCTATAGCTAGATGAAATGATGAATGGATAATTTTTGAGGAAAATATAAATTATTTGCAAAAGAGGTATAAAATTATGCAATATTTCACAATAAAAATGGAAGTTTGGAGAAGTTTGTCAAAGGACTAAGGACTTACAAATAACCAATTACAGGTGTGTTCACAAATGAATCCTTTCATACTTTAAGATAAAGTGCATAGAAATCAACTGAAACTTCCAAATTATTATTATTTGTAAAATTTAGCACATACCAAATGCTGATGAAATACATGGATTTCAATAAAAGGGTTCCTTTTAAATTCAGGATCAAAACAAGACTACCTACCCATCATCCCCACTATTCAGTAGGCTTGTTATGAAATTACTAACCAACAAAAATGTAAAGGAAATTAAAGATGTTAGACTGTAGAAGCAAAACATCACTATTTGAAGACCATACGATGATATTCCTAGAAAAACTATTAGAAGCAGTAAGAAATCTAGTAAAATGGCTGAAAAAAACCCCACTTTTTAAAAACGTTTTTTATGTAAGCAATAACTAGTAAAAAGTTTATGATGCTATGGTAGAAGAAATCTAAATTATAAGAGCTACCAAGAATAAAATCTCTAAGAGTAAACTGAGAAATGGGCAGGATACATAGAAAGAACACTTAAAAAAGTATTTTTTTTTAGTTTTCTCTTTTATTTAGCACTTTTACTAATGCACATTTAGTGAAGTTATGTCTGTAATCGTATATACATACCTTTTGCATCTAAAAACCTTCACACAATCAAAAAAGAAAGCAAACAAGAAAGAAAAGAAGAGAAAAGAGTGAACTTTGGGGCACCTGGGTGGCTCTGTCGATTTAGCGACCGACTTCAGCTTATGTCATGATCTTGCGGTTGATGAGTTTGAGTCTCGTGCTGACAGCTCAGAGCCTGGAGCCTGCTTCAGAGTCTCTCTCTCTCTCTCTCTCTCTCTCACTGCCCCTCCCTGGTTCACATTCTGTCTCTCTCTCCTTCAAAAATAAATAAACATTAGAGAAAAAAATTTTTTAAAAAGAGCAAACTTAAATGTCAATCAGCAAGAAATTTGATGTTGAGCTCCAGCTCAGAGTACATGGTCTGTGAAGGGGGAAATGATCACACCTCCCTCTGGGAGCTGCTGTGAGAATTAAATGGGTTATGCACAAAGTATGAAGCCTGGAAAAAAGTGTTTTCTGATAACATTAATGATTAAAATAGTAGAACACAGTAGATCTATATATGCTGAGATAAAATCTAATGTTAGTCTATGTAAAAGTAAAAAATAGATCCATGTACATGAATGAGCCATTTCATCAAATTTGTTAAAGGATATAATTACATGTACATACATGGATACAGAGAGATGTATGTCTGAGTACATGCAAGTCCTCAGCAGTTACATTGAATTTTTCTGGGGAGATATGTAGTAGCTATTTAACTGCGGCTGTCCTTTGTAAAGAGTATTTAGGATGGGTAGAGAAGTAAAAAGTCTCTTCTTTTTCATCTGACATTTTTAAGGATTTTAAGTTTACTAACTAATCATATTTTAATACCTAAAAGCCATAAACCTGAATGATGTCCTCAAATATAGTAAGTAAAAAATGTATTCTATAGTAACTTAATTTTTAAGACTAATTTTGTGAGTGATATTAGTTATTTACATAGTTGTAGAGAGAGTTTTGGAATGGTACATATAAAGATGAAAAATACATTTAAATAAAAAAACTTAATGTGACACATTTCTAGAAGAATTTATAGAAATATAAGTAGGTGAGGAAATCGTATTAACATGCCTTTGTGAGAAAACTGCTGACACTCTAAGTGGCTGATGATGGAGCTTCATAGAGAGATTGGTGGGAAAACATTTTAATTTGTATTTAATTCTTGAGGAGAAACTTAAATATATACAACACTTTTCATAGGTATAACTGATGTTCACATTCAGAGTAGTGCAAAGTTCCATTGATTCAGCACCGATACTTCACCTCAATCTGTCACTGGCATCAACAGACCTAGTGCTGCCTTCAGGAAATAGGATATTTAGCAATTCATTACCAATTATAAGTGGAATAGTGTCAGAGAAAATTCAATACCATTGGAAAATGGTTAAAAAAATAAAAGATGGTGCAGTGGTACAATGGTATTGGCACAATTTTTGTTGAGAACTCGAGGTGAATAGCCACTAAACGGTTGGGAAACTAGACTCTTTTGACCCTGATAAATCGGAAGGGGATTTTAAGTGAACTTTGAGGTTCTAATTGAGTAGTTTGACTGTGAACTCACTGAACAATTTCAGTTCATTTTATAGTGATGATGTAAGAGAAGTTAAAGTAATCCAAATGAAGGATAATATTATTCTGAGAGGTAATCTCCAAAGACCCAAACTTAGCCTGACTTATTTTATGTGGAGGACTTATGGCAGAGACAGAAACATTGAACCCTGAAACTCTGGACACTTACCTTCAAAGATTTATTGAAGGATTTACCCTTGTAGACATATATCTGTACAGAGACATAGGGAGAGATACGAAACATATTCTTTTCGTAAAAACTATTAATCTGTGATCTGCCATATGTACCCAAGTCAAGAAATACTTTTATAATAAAGAGACTGAGGGGGCCATTTTCATACACTTTCCACAGATTTTATAGTGAAGATATATTCTCACGTCAGATGGGAAACATTAATATAAGTGTGCAATTAGAATATAATTCTCTTTGTTGAACATATATGTAGAAGGTATCCTTGAAATGCAAAATCAGGAAATTATATTATGTTAAATATCAAGTAACACTGAACTGTTTGCTTTTGTCTTTGTTTTCTGCACATGATAGGAGTTGTTTGTCTAAGTCACGTTTAAGTTACGTGGTTTGGGTACAATTGAATTGATTTTGGAATGAACTGCTGTGCATTCAAAATTATGCCCTACCTCCTTGAGCACAAAGCAGAAGAGATCTCTCAAGTCCAAGGTTGGCTTGAACTGAGAATTATCTGGCAAATGTGTGCAATGGAATTTAGGCTACTACATAAAGCAAAGCAAACAAAAAACTCCCCACAAAAACCAGTCTTAGTTACATTCTGCATGAATTGGCAAAATATATGATGAAATTTAATTATGTCTTCAAAGCTTGAAAAAGTTACAGAAAGAAGGTAACCTCAGCTTTCAAACTGGATATATTTTCTTAACCTAATGAGACTGGACTTTAGATCTGGGCTGGTGATCTCTACTTTACTTATCATTTACATCCCAGGAATTCCACGCACTTTTGTGGCAGTCCTCTAGAAATATTCTTTCATATTTGGAACTATTAAACGTCCCTTTCTGGAGGTTAAGTTCTGATAAATAAAATACCACTCCAGAATTACAAGCATGTTCCATTCTATTTAATGAAATATGAGGAATAGGTTTAAATAATGGATGTGCTTTTGTTTCCCTGAAGAACACATGCAAATGTGAAAGCCATACTTATATTAAAATGCCTAAACACTCTATGTTGTAGACTCAATGATGAAAACACTATTTATCATATATAATGATATAATGAGATCTAATAATTAATTGTGGTAAAACACTAACTTTCTAATGCAATTTTTGATCCATGAATGCCCCTGAAAAGTAGAAAATATTGCAATGAGGTAAGATTTAAAAGAATCACTTTCCACTACACTACAATATCATTTGTTTTTTTGTAATACATCTATTTTGTCAATTCTGTCTTCCTTTAATTGATATTCTCTATTTTAAGGAGCAATCAAAATAGCATCTTATTTGATAATTATTAATACTATGAAGAATTTCCTGAAGATCTATTAGTTTTTCATATAAGATTCTGAAGCTTTTATATTCATAAATGTTCTCCAAGCCAATAGTCTGTCTCTAGTGTATTATCCATCATGTACTTCTCAAGAAACTGATGATAACAAATTAAAATTTATTTACAAACCCTTGAGAAGAAAAAAGAAGAAATAAAGCAGACTACCTCATTTTGATGTGAACCATACTGTAAATACTCTAAATTCACTTTAAAAAGAAATATTTAGTCAAAGAATCATTTTGGAACTTAACTGTAATGAATTTTTAGTCCATATAGATATTTTAGAGATAATATAGATCTATAATTGCAGGGAAAGCAGATATTGTTTTGTTTTAGCCAAACTATCTCCATTATTATCTGAACATTAAATATATCTATATTTGTACTTTTAAACAAATTTACAGTCACAGTGATCTGATACTGCAATTATCAGTATGCCTTAAAGACTAAAAAATAAGACAATTATACTTTTATTCCAATAGTGGTTTTATGTAAATTTAGATTGTTTAATAATCTAGCAAAAGATTTAGGTATCATTGAAATGGCAACAAAATTTGTTTAGATGATTTCCAGCCTACAGACTAATTTGATTCTCCCAGAAATCCTGGGGGGTGTAATAGGTAATAAGCACAGTAGCACATATCAACACTTGCTTTCTTCCAGGCTCTATGCCAAGACTTCACCTGCTTTATCTCATTAATTCTTTCAACAACATGGTGATTCTTTATCCCCAATGTGCAGACGTTGAGACTGAGGCACATGGAAGCTAACAAATCTGATTAGGTTCACACAAGTTAATGAATGGCAAAGCAATTAAAATGAAAGGCACGATGATGGTCTCCACTTGAAAGAGGAAGAAACTGAACTGCAGAAGGCATTATTTGGGCAAATTCTCTCTGCATGGGGGCATCAGATCACAGTGGTAGACATTGGGTCACAATTTGGAAGCAAGGATAGAGGTTTCCAACTCCAAATCTTACACAATTTTGATTACACCACACCATTTTGATCTTAAAATAAATGTATGTTGACTCTCGTAAATTATATATTTCATAAGAAATTGCAATTAATGTTGACATAAATTAAGGCAATATTACTTATTTTCTTTATTCTCTATACATACACATGAAAATTTAGAGTAGCCATAAGTAAAAGTTTGCATCCAGTAGTAAAGTAAAACTACCATTTATGGAGTGTCTCCAATGACTGCACACACTTTGAGTGCTTTGCATATGTTATCTCATTTAATATCCATAGAAAACCTATAAAGAAGATTCAATTGCTCCTCATTTTGGATGAAGAAATGTAAACACAGATTTGAAAAACTAACAAACAGCCAATAAATTGCAAAGATATATTTGAAACTCAGCTTTCTTTCTAACTCAAAACCAACTCTTAACCTCTATTCTGTGAAGACTATAAAGTATGCCACAAAATCAGAGTTTAAAATAACTTGAAGCCAGAATGGTCAACTTTTACATACTTTCAAAATACATAATATTGCCAAGAGCCTAAGAAGTGTTGGTTAATTCAATTCCGACACCAATGTGAATTCTGCTGTTCTGTTCCATTTTGGGGAAAGACAAATACATTTTCAAACTTAAACTCACCTTAAAAATTCTTAGATCATGTATGTTCTGTTTGTTTTCTTTACTTAACTCAATACACGTATTAGTCAAAGGTTTGTTTCATGGGGCATTAAGTTTCCCAGTCTTGTGCATTGCCCATATGTGAGAGCCCTGCATAGAGAGAAATGAAAAATGCATTTTATTTTATTATTTTAAAAAATGTTTTTATTTATTTTTTGAGAGAGAGAGAGAGAAAGAAAGAGAGAGAGAGAGAGACAGAGTCAGAGAGAGAAGGGCAGAGAGAGTGGGAGAGAGAATCCCATACAGGCTCCCGGGGCTCGAACCCACGAACCGTGAGATGATGACCTGAACTGAAGTTAGATGCTTAACTGACTGAGTCACCCACGTGCCACTAAAATAGGCATTTTATTTTAGATTCACATATCTTTAGCTTTTTCCAATTTGTATTTAAAAAATACAATATTTAATGTAAATGAGGCACAGGTTTTAATATGATAAAAATATACATGTTACAGAGGAAATTAGAAGACAAATGTCTGTCTCTTTAGCCAGTGATATTAACGCGATCCCAAGATCTTCCCACACAAGCAAGTGAAAACTAGACAGTGTGTTATTTGCAAGGCTGATGGCAGCATCAACAGCCTTATTGACTTAGTGACAATTCTAACAATATGTGCTAGTCACGCTGCTAAACCTTAATTTTTATTAGAAGACTAAGTGAAACTTGCTATTTTAGGTTCCTTTTACAGAAGATAATAAGGCCAGGAACGTTTATTGTCTTGCCCCAAATCATGCAGCTAGTAGGGGAAGAGTACGGGATGTAATAGAAAATATTTCATTTTACCTTATCTACAAGACTCAGTTCTCAAACAGCCTTAGTGTTGATACAGGTAGCCAGATAGGTGGATAAGGTTGCCACAAATTCTTTCTGAGCTGCAACACCTACTCCAGGCCAGTGCATGGTTAACTCTCAATTATTAGTGTTGAAGAAATGGAAAAATAAATGTAATTGCACTGAATATATCATGAGGAGTTATTCTGATCAAGCCCTTATTTTCTATTTCTGGAAGCCTGAAACTTCATTGTTCTACAACAATTCCCCCCAGTCGAAGAGACTATGTTCCAAGACTCCCACTGGGGCCACTTCAAGTGTTCCATTTGTTGGATTTGTGTTTACAATTCTGCCATGTTAGAGATCTTGGTTTCCAGGGAGGGACTATTTCTTCCAGGGATACAGTGAGGGTTCTACTGAACTTGAATCTGAAGCTACCACTGGCTGGCCTCTTTGAGCTCTTCATGTTAGTAGTCATATGGACAGAAAAGTAAATACAAATGCAAGTAATCAATTGATTGCCATGAGAAAGTTGGGATCCCATTACACAATGGATGTAGGGCAGGCATATCTAGATTCCTCAGGATTCTTGGTACTTTCATTCCCAATAATAGTGGCAAATTGCAGCAACAATGGCCCAATAAGGAAATATAACTAAAGGCCCTTTAGTTCTCCCCCTGAGCTAAAGGTCTGTACCATCATCCTGGGCAGGTATCCAAGACTAGCTTGGCTGAAAGAGTGGGAGGTAGAGAGGGAGGTGGTGGTTCAAGGCCTCAGTGTCAGTGGAAACAGTGGGCTTGGTAGCATGTTTCTCTAACCCTCTGCTCTTAAGGTTCTGGGAAGATTGTGGCTGGCCTCTGGCTCAAAGGAAACTCTGACTTATTAAACATGTATCACTGCTCTCTCTAGGAAGAATCAAGGTCATCATCTCACAAAATTGGAAGCCCCATCATGTATTTTGGAGCAAGTTATAATGGAGGCTATGGGTTTATCTGGGGGCAAATATTCAACCAACATTTGGTGAAAATCAGTGAATAAATTCTTCTTTCTTTCTCCCCAGAGATGTTGTAATCTGATACGAACTTTATATGCTGTCTAGGAAAATGTACCCCAAGATTGCTTAATTGCTGCTCTTAGCAGCCATCTCCATAGATAGAGGATATTATAAGGTGTCATCTTGACTAAGCTCAACAACATTGCCCACAATTCTGGTTAGGCCTAGCCAAAAGAGGATATATTATTATCTTAATACATTAATATCTTAATAAAATATATATTATATATGTTTTATATACATATAAATAATATTCTATTATCTACCTGTCTATGTATCTATCACCTATCTATTCTATTATGTCAATTACTGAGTCAGAGGCGTTAAAATCCTCAACCATAATTATGACTTTATTTCACTTCTTCAATTCTATGATTATGCTTTATCTATTATAAAACCATTTTTAGATATATATACATTTATAATTGCTATATCTTTATAATAAGTTGATTTGTTTTACTTTTAGCAGTTCTTATAGGTGTGTAGTCATATCATATTGTGGCTTTAATTTCTATTTTTCTAATGGCTAATGATGTTGACCATCTTCTCATGTGTCTTTTGCCTTATGTATGTCCTTTTATATTTTTAATGTTTATTTATTGATTTAAAGAGAGAGAGAGAGAGAGAGAGAGAATCCCAAGGAGGCTCTGCACTGTCAGTGCACTGTCAGTGCAGAGCCTGACCCAGACTCAGTCTCACAAACTGAGATCATGACCTGAGCCAAAATCAAGAGTCAGATGCTTAACTGATTGAGCCACCCAGGTGCCCCATCAACTGTACGTCCTTTTTGATGAAATGTCTGTCATGTCTTTTGCACATTTTTTAAAACTTTTTTAATTTATTTTGAGAGAAAGAGTGAGAGGGGCAGAGAGAGAGGGAGAGAGAGAGAGGATCCCAAGCTGGCTCCTTATTGTCAATGCAGAACCCGCCCTGATGTGAGGCTTGAACTCATGAACTGTGAGATCCTGACTTGAACCAAAACCAAGAGTTGGACACTTAAACCACTCAGGTGCCCCTTAACATTGTTTTCAGTCCAACCCAAGTCTTAGTGAAGGCATTGTGATCTTCCCTGTGATATAGCAAGATAGGCAGTCTTGTGAGAAACTGTTACAAGACTGTTTCTCATCCATTTCTCTACTTTGCGGGAGGCTCCCGGTGCAGCGGGAGGCTCCCAGTGTAGTGGGCGGCTGCTGCAAGGTAGCTTCTCATTCACCTCCCTGGTTGCGGTGAGGTATGGGACTTCCCCCCAACTCCTCCACTTAGGATGCAGGTATAAGCTATAAAATCATGACTTAACTGCAGTTCAGAGATGGCTCATCCACATCAGAGCAATGTACTAATTGTGCTGTCATTTGGTCCCCCAAGTCCTGTGTCATTCTGTGGGATTAGGGTCACAGGTTGCTGAACCGATGCTGATACTGCTTTTGCTTTCCTTTGTGTTAGTAATAAGCTGTCTAAATCCATTTAGATTCATTGTCTTTTACTGACTGAATCTATAGAAGGGTAGCAAGCCAACCTAGTAGCTGCCACCACACTGCTACTCAGGAACTGCTTGACCACTTGACAATATTCATTAACCTTCTACCCAAACACCATCTCTCTTACCTATAATTACATTTGCTTAACTGATCTCCCTGCCAATAATCTTGCCTTCTGCAGATCTCTGTCTTACACAGAAACTAGAGTAGCTTTTCTAAATGCAAATCTAATGCTGTTCTCCAACTTAGACTCTTGTAACTGCTACATAGAGTGAAACATTTTACCGTGTATTTTAGCCAGTTCAGGCTGCTATGACAGAATACCATAGACTGGGTGGCTTATAAATGACAGGAGTTTATTTCTTACAGATTTGGAAGGTGGGAAGGTCAAGATCAAGAATACAGCAGAATTGGCTCACTTCCTTCTTCATAGTCTTCTTGCTGTGTCCTCAGATGGCAGAAGTGAGAAAGCTCGCAACAGTCGTAATAAGGGCACTTACCTCTCTCATGACTTATTCACTTCCCAAAGGCCCTACCTGATAATATAATTATATTGGAAAATAGGATCACAACATATGAGTTCTGGGGGCACATATCAAGTCCAGAACACTGTGGTTTACAATGACTTCCATGATTTGTCCCTGGAGCACCTCTGCCCCCTCATATCTTGACACTTTCCCTCCTTTTTTTATATTTTAGAGAAGGAGATGATGAGCAGGGGAGAGGGGCAGAGGAAGGAATGGAGGGAGAGAGAGAGACAGAGAGAGACACACACAGAGACAGAGACAGAGACTTAAGCAGGCTCCCGACATGGAGTGTGATCCCATAACCCTGTGATCATGACCTGAGCCAACATCAAGAGTCAGACACTCAACCAACTGAGCCACCCAGGCACCCCAACACCCAACACTCTCCCTCTTACAATGTAAGTTCTAATTGAATTGAACATATTCCCCTTCTGTTTTAGGCTTGTTAATGTGCCAAATTTTAGGCTTTGAAAATATTTGGTCCTTACTAACCCTAAGCACAAAACATGGCAGCAAGACATGAAGCTGAATAGAAAAGCAGAACAATGTTGGATTTATTTGGAATTCTTCAGTCTTGCCTATTTCTCTGCTTTAACAAGGTGAGCGTATCTCTTTAAAATATACTAGCAACCCATGATTCGCATGCAACAAATACCACACTCACCATGTATTGATGGCCTAGAAGAGGCTCCAAGACCAGAGCTACATTTCATTCCCCTTGTCCTATATTTCCAGGAAAACAAGGACTTGTTAATTCCTTCAGTTTTATACAACCTCAAAGGTGATTACAGAGAGCTGATCTGAAACATCTTTGATTGAGTAGTATAGTGTGTGCAATATTATGTAAATGGCTTTAGGATTAATTAAGGTCCTATTTGAGCTAACATTTTCCTTTAGTATTTGAAAAGGCAGCACACGACTCCTGTTGATATGGGTCAGCATAAAACTCCAGACCACAAAAAAGGTGGATTTTTCATCTTTGACACTATACTCACTGCCCTTTTCATCTTTCTCAAACTCTGAGAAATTAAACAGTCCTTTGTAAATATTTTCTAACCTTTTTTTAAAAGTATGTGATACCCAGAAGCAAAAACAAAAATAGGGTATCAGTTAATCTCCCCAGTAGACTGTTCCTCAGTAGGCAGCTCACCAGAAAACCCAGGAATAATGTTCCATAGAAGGACAAAAGATCTTGATGGGAGACGTTTAGAGGATGATGGTATTTTAACGCTTGTGAGGGAAAATATGATTCTTCTCCATAGTAATAAGGAAAGCTGCCATTTGTGAATTGCCCATTTTAATACTTCTAATGTGCATCTGGTACTTGGCAGTATTGGTAGAAGTAAAAATAAGAGTGAGCAGAGCATAAGTGTATAAGAATGAATGTAGGATGTTTTGAATTGCAAAATGCCCTAGAAATACATCTTAATTCTCACTTTAGAAATACTGCTTTCACATTGGTGTCATTTGTTGAAAACATATTCTCTTTAGGTAACAGAGTTATGTTAATGACTGTTAAATTCAGCTGATATTCTTGGGTACTCCTCTTACTGTATTCATGACACTGAATTATGGTTTAGTGACACCACTTTCATATGTTGTTGAGGGATAAAATGGGATTAGGAAAATTGCTCGCAACCACCATAGTAAATTTTCACCAGAACAAGTAGGCAGCTATGGTAGATGACATTGGCATTTACTTTAACTTCCAAATACATTATTAGAATGGAAATGACTTTATGTCATATCCCCAAATATATGTGCTGTTTTAGTGTCCTTTGTTGCTGAGATATGTTTCCTGAGATTAGTGTATTCTGTGTCAGTATACTACAGTTTAAACAAAATCAATACTTGTGATATTTTCTATTTTGGTATTTGATGACATTGGCACACAGTCAAAGACTTATTCATGAAGTGGCTAGTATTTAAATTGTCATTGTATGAGAATAAAGGTGACATAAAATTTTTAATCGCTATACTCAACTTCGCATATTCTCTGCAGATTCCATATTTTTTTTTCAAATCTTCCAAACCACTCAGTAACAGAAATTGTAGCTAAAAGTGACAGTTGACATTGTAAAAAAATAATTACATGACTGCAAGGAAACCCGGCTCAACTCAGTATAAAATGGGGTGTTAATTCCATGCATGTGTTCTATCCATTTAACTTTTGAAAAAATATTTTTAGGAAAAGCGTATTGCTGATCATCATGTCAGAACCCAAAATGTAACAGTAATCACTGACTTGGAGTCTGTATTTTAACACAAATGTCTTGTCTACAGTGAATGTTACTGATTGCAATCTGCCGGGAGCTTCATCAACTCAGGCTGTTCTCTTAGTTGCTTCTTTTAGAGGACGCTGCTCAATAATTGTACTTCAACTTCATGGTAAAGATAATTTTAACTTGAGGTCAGGTTTTAATGTCAAAGGGCTAAAATACAGCCTTGAATAAAACAAACCATACTCACAACCTACAGAATTTTCTCTTGCAATATTAGAATACTGTCCATTTATTTTACTATTCTGGAATTATGAAAATATATGAGTTTTTATTTCTCTCCCAGTAATTTTGGATTAAAACTTTGACTTGGGAAACCAGAAGATTGAGATATTAATTCTGACTTTGCCACTTTGTAAGTTTCTTACCTTGGCCAAATCTTATTAATACTTCCAGACCTTAGTTTTCCTATTTATAGTGGGAAGGAGTTGGGTAAGATCATCAATAAGATTTATTTAGTTATCAAATGTTATAGTGGTATAACAAGGAACTTGCTTATGTAGGAAATTAATTTAAAAAATTGTACCACAAAATTTGGTATTACTTGTCATGTGATTTTAAAGTGAGATCTTGGGGTGCCTGGGTGGCTCAATTGGTTAAACATCTGACTTTGGCTCAGGTCATGATCTCAAGGCTTATGGGTTTTTAGCCCCACATCAAGCTCTGTGCTGACAGCTCAGAGCCTGGGGCCTGCTTCAGATTCTGTGACTGTGTCTCTGTCTGCCTCTCCCCCACTCACGCTCTTTTGTTTCTCTATCTCAAAAAATAAATAAAAACTTTAATGTTTATCCATTTTTGAGAGACAGAGAGACAAAACACGTGTTTTATTTATTTCTGAGAGAGAGAGACAGTGTGAGCAGGGAGGGGCAGAGAGAGAGGAAGACACAGAATCTGAAGCAGGCTCCAGGCCCTGAGCTGTCAACACAGAGCCCGATTCAGGGCTTGAACCCATGAATCGTGAGATCATGACCTGAGCTGAAGTTGAATGTTTAACCAACTGAGCCACCCAGGTGCCCCGACATTAAAAAAAATTTAAAGTGAGATTTAAAAAAATTTTGTTGATGTAATGAAAACAAAACTACTTTCTAAAAATTTAACTACTATTACCCTGTATGTTATATTTTTGTTAAAGAATAATAAAACATTACTTTTCCTGTAGAAGTATATTTTAATGAGAAATATATAATGGTTTTTTTCTGAAGGACTTGATAAGTCACAAAGATTTACTTTTTTGGAGGGTGTGTTTTATTTTTATAACTAGAATTAATATTCTGTAAAACTTAATAATATCTTGAAAAAAGGACAATACTTAAGTCAGCAGTTGAATATATTATTAGATTTGATTGTGTAGAATGTGATGCTTATCCTTGTCATCTGCATGTCATTGTGACACATAGTCAAGATGACACAAGGTCAGAAGAGAGATAAGCACTTTTATACCCAAAGAAGTCTTTGTGCTAAATCCAACCTCTTTGTGCCAACTCAAATAGAGAGCTTGATTTTATTCTGAAAAATGTAAAATCACTTAATCATCTGAAAGTAAAATGTCTTTAGAAGTAAAAGTATTCTTAAATCTGATAATTATAAAAATGCCAATCACTGGTTAAGTATTCTTTGACTTATGTGACATTGAATTCGTTTATTTTGTTATTTTTGTTCAATTTTGCTCACATTTTTGTTTCAAGCATCTCTCAATGGAGAAATGATTTCAATGACCTCACTTCTCTATATAACAGAGCAATTTGCTTCTGCCTTTATACACATTGAATTAGGGTCAGGACAGAGTTTCTCTTTGGGTCTATGAGAGATTAGATCCACTTATGTACAGTCCTAGAAGAGGACTAATGCAGCATTTCAGTCAGTCATTGTCATTAACTACAAATGGGTTAAGTTGAAAGAGCTTATCTCAAGAGTAAGTCTAAATGTTTTTCAGAAATCACTAAATCATATTTTTGGTGACTGTTAATCATTAAAACATTGGAAGTAATTTCTAATTAGTGAGCCTCAGAAGAAATACATTGGAAAAGCCAAAATTAACTTATTCTAATGACCCTTTAAATCAGATTATATTAGAATAACAATTTAGTAAATCACATGTCTCTTAATTATAAATGAAGATCTGAGATAAAAAAGTAGAATAAAAAATGCTGATATTATAGATAACTTCCAGCTTTATGATTGATTGGATATTCTAAAAACAGACAAAGAAACAAACACCCCTTCCTTCTCCAATGCAACTTGATCCTGGGTAAATTTTTTTTTTTAATGTTTTTTATTTATTTCTAGGAGAGAGAGAGAGACAGCGTGAGCAGGGGAGGGTCAGAGAGAGAGGGAGTCACAGACTGAAACAGGCTCCAGGCTCTGAGCTGGCAGTCAGCACAGAGCCCGACGCGGGGCCCGAACCCACGAACCGCGAGATCATGACCCAAGCGAAAGTCGGACGCCCAACCGACTAAGCCACCCAGGCGCCCCAATCCTGGGTAAATTTTAACATGTTTGTATTTAAATAAATGATTGAACTTGTAAGGAAGTAAGAAACATCACCAGGGATCTCCAAAGAAGAATAGTTTGCTGAAACCAAACTAGTGAGCATTTAGTAAACAAAATCTAGGAGATATTCCCAAGAGCAAATGCATGTGTCAGTTAGCTAGATCTTAAACATAAATGATATAGCATGTAGGAAAATTAGACATTGTTTTTAGACCACCAAATTAGAAAGAAAAGGATGACACACTCCTGCATTAATCTGGGGTAATATAAAAGAGCTACACATTAGTGAAAAGATAGGTTACCAAAAATTTTCTGAACGGCAGAGGGAACATCCAAAAACACTGGTCTATCCTATCTCAAAAAAGTGAAAGGTATGATATAAAAATAATGATAATCATCAAAATGACAGTCTTATTTGATAATTTACAAACATTGTGCTTCTCTCAGGTGACTCTGGATTTCAAACTCTCATAATCCATGTCAAATGCGTGTCAAGATAAGAAATTAACTTAAATTGGTGCCAAGTGAGCAGTTCTTCTGATGACATATAAATCCTCTTAGGAGGAAAACAGGCCCAGGAAAATCTCAGGATTCCAACAGATTAAATTCTGTAAAAGTTAAATCAAATTTAAAAATACTGAGTACTTCAGGGGTGCTTGAAGCTACTGATTCTTAATTTAGGCTCCTGTTATGGTCTCATGGTTTGTGGGATTGAGCCCCATGTAGGGCTCTGTACTGACAGTCTAGAGCCTCCTTGGGGTTCTCTCTCTCCTCCTCTCTGTACCCCTCCCCAGGTTTTTCTCTCTCTCAAAAACTAAATAAAAAATAAAAAATACTGAGTACTTCAGAAAAGAAGCCATTATGTTTGAAATCCATCAGAAATAACACAATAGACAAAGATATCCAAGAACTTCAGGTATTGGAATTGACAGATTCAGAATGTAAAATAATTATATGCTAATTGTTTAGAATTTTTTTAATGTTTATTTTTGAAGGAGAGAGAGAGAGAGAGATAAAGAGTGTGAGTGGGGGAGGAGCAGAGAGGGAGGGAGACACAGAATCTGAAGCAGGCTCCAAGCTCTGACCTGTCAGCACAGAGCCCGACACAGGGCTCAAACTCATGAACTGTGAGGCATGACCTGAGCCAAAGTTGGATGCTTAACCGACTGAGCCACTCACGTCCCCCTATGCTTATCATTCTTTTAAAAAGATGGCATAAGAATAGCAATGTACAAGAAGTTATCATAAAACACCAGAAAGATTTGACTTTAATGAAAGATAATTGAAATGAAAAAATAATAAATTTAAAGTGGATAGAAGATGAAGCAGCAGGTTACACAAATATGTAGAGAATATTAATGAACCAGAAGATATATTAAGAAACTATTTAATCTTGGGGCACCTGGGTGGCCTAGTCGGTTGAGCGTCCGACTTTCGCTTGGGTCATGATCTCGCGGTTCGTGGGTTTGAGCCCCGCGTCGGGCTCTGTGCTGGCTGTCAGCTCAGAGCCTGGAACCTGTTTCAGAGTCTGTGACTCCCTCTCTCTCTGACCCTCCCCTGCTCACGCTGTCTCTCTCTCTCTCTCTCTCCTAGAAATAAATAAAAATATTTAAAAAAAAAGAAACTATTTAATCTCAAGGAGAGAGAGAAAAAAGATGTATAATATGAAAGTAAAGGATATGTAGGATAGATGGAGATGGCCCAACACTGATATGATTAGAGTCCCAGCAAGAAAGAGTAAAATAGTGACTAAGAATTAATGTTAGAAGAGATCATTGTTGGTAATTGTTTAGAAATTTACATGATTTTGTATGACACAAAAGTCATTGTGAATACAAATAGGATAAATGAAAAGAAGTGAAATACTTTGATACCTGATTCTTTGTAGTGAAATAGCTACACCATGCTCAAACACAAATAAACCAAACAACTACACCAAATAGTTTTAAAAAGACACACATTATCTTTTTATGAGCCATAGTTGTATTGACAATTGATGTTTCAAGAGTAATACTGTAACCTAGACAATAATGGGAAATATCTTCAAAGTGGGGAGAGACTTTCTATACCTAGCAAGACTATTTTTTGTGAGTGAGGGAAAAGAAAAGAAATTTACAGACTGGAATTGATTAAAAGAACTCACAAATTATGTATGCATCTCATGAAGAGAGAAAATGACTCTAGAAGAATGTGTGAGATGTAAAAAAATGGTGAGAAAATAAACTGGTAAACATGTGTATAAATACACATACACGTCAACTGTATAAAATAATTATATGTATAATTTGGGGGAAATGAAAAAAGGCAAAATACCGCATAAATTGGGGACATATAAACCATTAAGAGTTCTTCTATTTGAAAGGAAAGTTAACATACCAATTATATTTAGAGTTTCTTTTTTTTAATGTTTTTTATTTATTTCTGAGAGAGTGTGTGTGTGAGAGAGAGAGAGAGAGAAAGACAGCGTGAGCAGGGGAGGGTCAGAGAGAGAGGGAGATACAGAATCTGAAATGGGCTTCAGGCTTTGAGCTAGCTGTCAGCACAGAGCCCGACACAGGGCTCAAACCCATGAACCATGAGATCATGACCTGAGCCAAAGTCGGACGCTTAACCAACTGAGCCACCCAAGTGCCCCTAGAGTTTCTTTACGTTAGGTACTCATGATACAATTGTAAGTGTAACTCATAAAGAATAAAAATAATATAATAGCAACCCAAGCATGTAGATTTAAAGAATAATAAGAAAAATTAACAAGTGAAAATCCTTGAAAAATTCCTCCAAAAGAGTCAACAAAGAAAAATAACAACATATAAAATCAGAATAATGGAAAAATTAAAATAAAATGATATAGAAGAAAGTCTAATACATCAGTAATCAAATGTATGCAGACCAAATGCCCTCTTTATAAGACAAAAATTATCAGGTGTGTTTCCAAAATCCAGATGTAGCTATAGGATCTTTACAAACAATAAACCAAAAATACAAGACATCAAAGTGTTGAATATGAAAGGATGGAAGAAGTTGTAGAAGGTTGATACCAGAAATAGCATAGATGTTATTAAGAAAGGAACAAAATAGACTTTAAAGCAAAAATGTTACTTGAAACCAAAGGAATCACTACATGATGATAACAAGTTTAATTCACCAGGAAGATATACTAATTCTAACTTGTATGTAGCTAATAGAGAAAGCAAAAATTTATTAAACCAAGTGGAATTTGAAGAACATGCTTAACCAATGATATTTAATAATAGATCTTTTCCTGAAGCCAACAATCAATGTATACAAATCCTTCTCAAATATTCATGAAATATGTATACCATTTGTCTTAGAGGATGCTAGACCATTAAAGATCTCAACAATTTTTATAAATTGATATCATACAGATAATATGCTGATCATGATTATATAACATTAGAAATAAGTGAGAATTAATTTGATTGTGGTAATCATTTCAAATTGTATACACACATCAAACCATCATGTTGTATACCTTAAATATATACAATTTGTTTGCCAGTTATACATCAGTAAAGTTGGAAAAAAATAAAATGCAAAAAAACTCCTCCAAACACAAATTAGAAATATAGTTAATAAAATATCTTTCTTTTAATATTAATATTTCTCTTTAATATTAGGACATAAAACATATAATAAATTAAATAATTACTGACTGTATGAAAAAATGGACATTAGATAAAAAACAGGGGCACCTGGATGACTCAGTTGGTTGAGTCATCAATCAAATCAAACTTGATTTCCGCTCAGGTCATGATTTCAGGGTCATGAGATCAAGCCCCATATTGGGCTCTGTGCTGAGCATGGAGCCTGCTTGAGACTCTCTTTCTCTCCCACTCTCTCTGACCCTTTCCTGTACTCAGTCTCTCTCTCTCACACACACAAAAATAATGTTTCCTGCATGGTATCAAAATATTGCATGTTAACACCAGGTAGATGCAACCAAATTGATTAAATGTAAATGTATTAGCCATCAATACATAGAAAATAAAGAAGTCTGAAAATAAATGGGCTCAGCATCCAACTTTAGTTAGAAAAACTGCATTAGAAAGACAAATCTTATAAATACATGAGTGGAAATTAATAGACTATAAAACCAACATACAAAATAAAAGAACTAAGCTAAAACAATGATTATTAAAATGCCTGTAAAGCATCATCCCTTTTACAGGGTTGAGTGACAACAATAAAAAAAAAGAATGAAAATCCAAAAATATCAAGATTAAAATGGCATCATAACTAAGGATATCATAGAGATTTAAAAGATAGTATTAGAATATTATAAACAGATGTATGCCAGTATATCTGAAACATATGGAGTGAGAAAACTTCCTAGGAAAATGACTTACCAAATCAATTCAGAAAGAAATAGGAACACTGAATAATCCTACAGGCATTATATACATTGAATCAATGAACAATCTCCATAAAGATAATACCGCTAAATGTTACTCACAGATGATTTTACAAGCAAATCCTATCATTTATATGGAAGAACTCTGTCTCATCTTGAACAGACTACTTACAGAAAAAAACAGTAGGAATGTATCCCAACTTAATTTATGAAGCTACTATAATCTTGATTCAAAAATAAGAAATAGGACAATGATATTCATGAAACAGGTGAAATCATTAAAATATAGTCAAACAAAATGCAGCTGTATATAAAACATATATTACATCATGACCTGAAAGCATGTCTGATTTAATAGTATGCGTTCTGTGTAATTTTCCCATTAAAAGATTATAAGATAAAAATCCTATGATCTTGTCTATAGTGCAAAACAAAATTCAGCATGCATTTATGATAAAAAAAAAACACCTAACAAATTAGGGCCAGTTGGGTGAATGATCAAGAGGCTCTATATTTATTGTATTTGGCTGGCGGTATGGAAATTACATATGCATATCCATGTCCTCTCTCAGAAAGGGCATTTGGGACATCTCTATCTTCTGGCATATTTTACTATGTGCAGTGGTAGTTCCCAGGTTACATAAGATTAACTTTTTAAAAACATTTTTTCTTGAAGTGTCACATGCATTCAGAAAAGTTATAAATCTCAGGTATAGAGTTTGATATGTTACACAAAAGCCATGAAGTGATCACTGTCCAAATAAGATAAAGAATATACGAACACCACAGAAGTCTCATTCAAGCCATTAACTATACTTGGACTCCTATCCACTCCAAGTCCACTATCCTGATTTCTGACTTCCATCATCATAGATATCAGGATTTGCTGATCTGTTTTGCTTATGAGAAAAAATATTGGATAACTTTTCACCATTGTAGTAACTTGCATATCTTTATTTTTTCTGCTTAAGTGTTTTTTTTTAATTGTGGGAAGAACGCAGAACATATGTATCTCCTTACTGATTTTTAGGTGCACAATACAGTACTGTTCATTATAGGCACTATGTTACACAGTACAAAGCTAGAACTTCTACATCTTGCATAACTGAAACCTGATACTTATTGAACAGTAACTTCCCATTTTACCCTTAACCCAGCCCCTGGCAATCACTATTCTACTCTCTGCTTCCAGCGTTAACTACTTTAGATTCCTCATATACGTGGAATCATGGAATATTTGTCCTTCCGTGACTGGTGTATTTCACTTAGTATAAGTTCATCCATGTGGTTGCAGATGACAGTATTTTCTTCTTTTTAATTTTTTTAAATGTTTATTTTTGAGAGAGAAAGAGAGAGAGAGAGAGAGAAAGTGCATGAGTGGGGGGAGGAGCAAAGAGAGACGGAGACATAGGATCCGAAGCAGGTTCCAGGCTCTGAGCTGTCAGGGCAAAGCTTGACGCGGGGTTCGAACCCAAAAACTGTGAGATCATGACCTGAGCTGAAGTCAGATGCTTGACTGACTGAGCCATCCAGGCCCCCCTTAAAGGCTAGATAATATTATATACAACCACATTTTCTGTATCCATTTATGCATTGCTGGAAAATTAGATTATTTCCATATCTCGACTATTATGATTGAACATGAAAGTGCAGCTCTCCAAGATCTTAATTTCAGTTCTTTTGGATATACACCCAGAAATGGGGTTGCTGGATCACAGGCCAGTTCTGGTTTTAATTCCTTGAGGAGCGTTATGTTTTCAATAAAGTCTGCAGCATTTTACCTTCCCATCAACAGTGAACAGCATTCTAATTTCTCTGTACCCTAGGCAACCCTTTTCTTTTTCTGATAATAGTCATCCAATTGTAAGGAGATATTCATTTTGGTTTTAATTTGCATTTTCTTGATGATTAGTAATGATGAACATCGTTTCATACACCTGTTGTCAGGTTGTGTTTTATTCTCTGCATCTCACACATGTTGATAAGTTGTATTTTCTTTTTGATTTAGTTAAAATATTCTTTACTTTAATGGATATTTCTTTTATTATTAGCCCATGTCTTATTTAGAAATGTGTTGTTTAATCTCCATATATTTTGGGATTTTCCAGCTATTTCTCTGTTTTTGATTTCTAGTTTAATCCTATTGTGGTCTGAGAGCAGATATTGTAGGATTTATATTCTTGTAAATTTGTTAATGTGTGTTTTATGTCCTAAATTGTGCTCTATCTTGGTGAATGTTCTATATGAGCTTAAGAAGAATGTGTATTCTGCTGTCATTAGGTGAAGTAGTGTTTAGATGTCCATTTTATCCAACTAATTTATGGTGGTGTTAAATTCAGCTATGTCCTTGCTGATTTTCTGTCCCCTGGATTTGTCTATTTTGGTTTGGTGAAGGATGTTGAAGTCTCCAACTATAATAGTGGATTAATCTATTTCTCTTTACACATCTATCCTTTTTTGCCTCACATATTTTGATGCTCTGTTGTTTGGTGTATATATATATGATAAGGACTGTTATATCTTCTAGAGAATTGACCCTTCTGTCATTGTGTAATGGCCCTCTTTATCTCTGATAACTTTCTTTGCTCTGAGGTCTATGCTGCCTGAAAGTAATATAGCCATTCTTGTGCTGTTGTTTTTAAGTGTCAGCACAGTATATCTTTCCCCATCTACTTACTTTTAATCTGTCTGTGTCAATATTTAACATGTATTTCTCATAGACAACATATGGTTGGATAGTGTTTTTTGATCCACTCTGAATTTGTGCATGTAGACCATTGTTGACATGGTTGGATTAATGGCTACCATATTAATTCCACTTTTCTATTTGTTGTCCTTGTTTCTTGCTCCTCTTTTTGTGATTCACCCTTTCCTTGCTTTTTGTTGTTTTATGTGGTCATTTTATATAATTTCCTTTTCTCTATGTTCTTAGCATGTAAGTTATATTTCTTTTTATGTATGTTTTTAATGGTTGCCCTAGAATTTGCAATGCGCATTTACAACAAATCCACATCTATATTCAGGTAACACTCCACCACTTCTCAGGTAATGTGAGTACTTTATAATGAAAATAATCCTAATTCTTTACTTTTGCCCTTTTGCTGTCATTCACTTTGCTTACTCACAAGCATGCATAGGCAGGTGCGCACAACACACACACACACACACACACACAAATGAAATCAGATACATTGTTGCTATTACTGTTTTGAATAAACATATCTCTTAGATCAATTAAGAATCAGAAAAATAAAAGTTTTTATGTTATCTTCATTTATTATTTCTTTATGCCCTTCTTTTCTTTTGCAGATCTGAGTTTTGTTTTTTTTTACAAATAGTTTATTGTCAAATTAGTTTCCACATAACACCCAGTGCTCATCCCCACAAGTGCCCTCCTCCATGCCCATCCCTCCTCCCCCGCACATCCATCAGTCCTCAGTNGTTTTTGACCTATTTAATTTTCCTTTTTCCCCATAGAACTTCTTTTAAATTTTTCAAAACAATTACTAACAACAAATTCCCTCATTATTTTTTGTTTGAGAACAACTTTATTTCTCCTTCACTTTTGAAAGCTCATTTCACAACCTTCAGAATTCTAGGTTAGTGCTTTTTTTCCTCTTAACACTTCAAGTATTTCCACTGTCTTCTTGCTTGCATGGTTTTGAGAAGAAAGATGTAATTCTTATCTTTGCACCTCTATAGGCAAGGTTTTATCCTTTGGCATTGTGTAGAAGTTTTTTCTTCATCTTTGATGTTCTGTTGTTTGAAAGTGATACATCTAGATTTAGTATTTCTGGCATTCATGCTGTTTGGTGTTCTTGGAGTTGCCTGGATCTGAGGTTTCATGTCTACTAGAAATTTGGAAAAGTCATCAGTCATTATTTTTTAAAGTATTTCTTCTGTTGGGGTGCCTGGGTGGAGCAGTCGGTTGAGTGTCCAACTTCAGCTCAGGGTCATGATCTCACGGTTTGTGGGTTCGAGCCCAGTGTCAGGCTCTGTGCTGAGCCTGCTTGGATTCTACGTCTCCATCTCTCTCTCTGTCTGCGCCCCCGCACCCCATGCTCTGTCTGTCTCTGTCTCTCAAAAATAAATGAATGCTAAAATTTTTTAAAAAAAATATTTCTTCTGTTACTGTTGGGAAAGGCAGTGTTGTGCACAATCTTTCAACCTCCACTTAACTGCAGACGAATGGGTCTTGGGCCTGGAATGCTTCCTTAGCAAGAGATAAAAAGCCCCTACAGCCTATGCTCTGCTTATCATCTTCTGTGGTAATATCTTTTCTTGTTTCATGTCCAATGAAACATGGACATGAATTAAACATGTCATTGGTCCTGTTTAAGTGTGTGAGTCATAGGGCACCTGGACAACCCCACTGGTATAGCCATCCCCTGGGGAAAATGGATGAGGTCTTTCCACCCAGCTCAAAATGGGTAAATTGAGGCAAATTGCCCTGCATCACCTGACAGGAGAGATCAGCTGGCCATGGAAGATGGACATCCACAACTGAATCCGATTGTTCTCTGCCTTGCCTCTATGTAAGCAAAGCATTGCTTCCATCCAGTGCTTAGTCAAGTGTGTTTTTCTTGGTGACTCAGATATGAAGATGCAATTGGCAGAAGTGTCTTAACTTCTGCTGGTGGTTGGCATAGTGACGATCTTTGCTATGCTTTATGTGGTGAGAGTTCTCCTCTGGGATTAGTGATTGATGTGTAGTATTCTGTTCAACAGGTTTTTTTCTGTCTTCTTCTGATAGTCCCAGTATGCATATATTACACTTCTGGTGGTTGTGCCAGTTGTTAGAAATTCTGTTTTGTTTGTTTGTTTGTTTGTTTTGTCAGTATCTATTTCTCTTTACTTTTTAGCTTCGGAGGCTTTTTTTTAGATATCCTCAAGAGCAGAGATTCTACCTTAGCTATATCCAAATCTACTAATAAGATAATCAAAAGCACTCTTCATTTCTGTTAGTTTTTTTTTCTTTCTTTCTTTCTTTCTTTTTTTTAACGTTTTATTTATTTCTAGGAGAGACAGAGAGAGACAGCGTGAGCAGGGGAGGGTCAGAGAGAGAGGGAGTCACAGACTGAAACAGGCTCNAGAATATCTGTTTCTCTGCATGGCCCATCTGTTCTTGCATGCTATTTATTCATTAGAACACTTAGAATATTAATCCAAATGTTTTAAATTCCTGGTCTGATGACTCTAACATCCCTGTTATATCTGAGACTGATTTTAATGTTTTTTTTCTCTTTAAACTGTGTTTTTGCCTTTTAATATGTCTTGTAGATTTTTCTTGATAGCTAAATGTGGTGTTTTGGGTAAAGCGACAGCCATAAATAGGCCCTTAGTAACGTGGTGGTGAGGTGGGGGGAGGACAGGAAGCATTCTCTAGTCATCTGGTTAGGTCACAGTCTTTTAGTAAGCCTGTACTTCTGGACCATAAGCATGGTATGTGCTTCTCATTCCTCCTCCCTCTTAGGTGGAACACAATGGAGAGAGGGGATTGTATTTGGGTATTTCTCCATGTGGAAGAGTGGATCTGGCTGGAGTTGGATATTTCCCTTCCCCCAGTTAGGCTCTGATAAACTCCAGCTGATTTGAGTTTGGGTAAATAGTTTCTCCTCTGGGCAGGCTTTGTTAAGAACAGCATGCTCTTAGGTATTTCAAAATGGTTCTCTTTTCTTCCATCTCAGAATACTCTGGAGATTTCTCTCTGATGTGAAGAACTCCAGGAAGTGTGAGGTTGCCTGATAACTGGGTCCCTCTGGAGCTTTTAATCTCCCTGTTTTGTCCACACTGAGCCGCTACAGTTAATCAGTTACAGTTCAGGTTTCTGGACCCTGGCACTAGTTTCCACTGAGGTTTTAGCTTCTGGGTTTGTGCTGTTGTAAGTTGTGATTTTCAGTATTTGCCTTTTGAGGTCTCCAACTTTAAGGATAGCAATTTGCCCTCTGATCTCAGTTCTCTTAAGAGTCTAAGAAGCATTGTTGATTTTATAGTTAATCATATTTTTTATGTTCTTAGGGTGGAGTGGCAACTTCCAAGCTTCTTCTTTGCTAAACTGGAAGCCGGAATTCCTAGATTGGTTGTCTTTGGTCTGGGTTTAGTTAAAGGAACTTGATATTCGTGAAAACCATGTAATTCTTCTCTGGAATTAAATTACTTTTGTTCCTTAACATGTATAAGGCTGTTTTGCTCAGAAGAAGTTGTGGACATGGGAGGCATCCAAAAAATTGTAGTCCCTTCTCCTTGAACTTTCACATGCACATTTGATCCTCATATCAATGAGATTAGTTAGGACCTGCATTTTATTTATTTTGCAAAAGAAGGCTTCAAAAGATTGGTTTGGACAATGTCATACAACTTTATTTATTTGACTTGAATGTCACCAGTTTCTAGGCAACAACTATATTTTATTTATCTTGATCACTTCAGTGCCTAACAAGATCCTGGCACATATTGGTGTGTAGTTAACAAATGATGAATAAGTGAATAAACAAAGAAATAAAAACAAAATTAGAACCTAGACTTCTAGCCTTTTGCTCATTCCATCTTACCAAGGAGGTTTTACATTTAAAAATATTTTGAAACTTTATGTCCTTGTCATTAGTATTTACTACCATATTCCCAAAAGATAGTGCAGAAACACAATGGCGTCAAATTTTAAATTGCTTTGTAGCTGAATTCTGTGCACATAGAGTTTGTGCCCTAATTTTATTATTTTATAAAAAAGCTCGCATTTCTTCAATAAACATTTTTATCTCTGTGGCTTACATTAGATCCCCTTTTCACTTCAACACTTTCTCTGAGTGTTCACTTGCTAACTCATTTAAACTTATGTGTGGACATGACACAGAGGCTACATTGATATCTTGCTTATTAAATGGACAAAAAAGGCATACTTATTAGTTGGGAAATATGATTACTTTTCATTTTAAATTCCAACAAAGACATATAAAGCAGTAAAGAAATGTGCTGTACGTACTATGTAAATTTCCATGGAGATGCAGTAAACTGAGTTCTGCAAATCTGAGGTCTATTTTATTTTGGGTCGTTTATAACCTAACGCTGTTTCTAGTGCCAATCAAAATGACAACTGCAAATTCATTCATGAACTTGATCTGAGGAGAAGAGAAATACATGCAGATGATTTAAGTAAAGGGAGAGTAGAGAAAATCAGATTTATAGAAACTAGGTATTACTGTCCATTATAGTTGCTAAAGCTACTGGGTTCTCAGAGAAGGGATGGAAAGAGTTCTCAGATATTGGTTATTAATTTGGAAGTATGTAAAAAGAGATTAGAAAAGAAAAGTTTAAGGTCCATATGACAAATATGTGTGAGCTGGAGTGGTACAGTTTCTCATCCAAAATCAAACAAACAAAAAACACCTGAATAGAAACCTTAATGGAAAACCTTAAACTTTTGGAAAATTAGTCTGTCAAACTTCATAATATGAATTAGGTAAGAGTTTTTGCTTGCCTCAGGGAGAAAGAGGGCTATTGGTTTTAACTAATGAGATTTCATGAAAATAGATGAATTCAAAAAAGAATAATTGCTCTAATCTTTTTACCCTGTTTAATGACTAGGATCAAGAAAATTGCTAACCATATATACATGTTTCTCAGTATAGTATTTTTAAAAAAATTAGAATACTAGTAAAAGACTGCACTTTAAAACATATATATACATTTCTAAAGTACAATGTTGGAAATCAGTGGGGAGTTAGTCAATATATGTTGGAGTGCGGGAGCAGGAAGAGAAAGATGAAGGAGTATGAGGATAAGAAAAAAATGAAAAGGGATAGAAAAATGGGAGACATTATTACAGTAGCTCTAAAGTTCCTAGTTAACATATTACTGATTTTTAAGTTTAAAGTTTATTAACACTCGAGATCTCCAAAATTATATAAAGAATACTGTATCAAGTACCCACATACTTACCAACTATCTCAGGAAAATTCCTTGATATGGTTAAATCTCTTTTACCAATCTTTCATGGACACAGCCGATCTCTCCGCTAGAAGTATTCTAACATTCTTTTTTTTAATGTTTTTTTTTTTTAAATTTATTTTTGAGAGAGAGAAAGATACAGTGTGAGCAAGGCAGGGTCAGAGAGAGAGGAAGACACAGAATCTGAAGACAGGCTCCAGGCTCTGAGCTGTCAGCACAGAGCCCGATGTGGGGCTCGAACCCACGAACCATGAGATCATGACCTGAGCCGAAGTCGGACGCTCAACCGACTGAGCCACCCAGGCACCCCTAGAAGTATTCTAACATTCTTATTTAGCATTGTCATGAATTTCTTTATAGTTTTCTATATATGAATACATCCCTAAGTCATACATCATGTTGTCTTAAATGTTTAAATTTTTATATAATTGGTTTTGATGTGTAACTTTATTTTCTTCATCCAACATAGTGTTTGTGAGTTTTATTTATTTTTATTTTTTTGCCTATTGTGTGAATATACCAACATTTATTTACTCATTCTCCTGCTATAAACATGTAAATGGTTTTTTATTTCTTTTATTTTTTACAATATTATTTTATACATTCTCCCAAGTGACTGTACCAATTTCCAATTCCACTAGCAATGTAGAAATATTTCTGATACTTCTCTACTTCACCAACATTTGATAATAAGGAACCCTTAAAATTTTTGCCAACTCAATTATTATGAAATGGTATTTTATTGTGACCCTAATCTACTTTTTCTTATTTACTAATAAAGTAGAGCATCATTTCATCTGTTTATTAGCCTCTCTTGTGAATTGCTTATGCATAATGTTTGTTTTTTTACTGTTTTTAGGAGTTAAAATATATATTATAGTTATCTGTGTAGTATGCTGTACATAAATATACATGAATATAACAATTAAATATTTTTTTTCCAACTTTCAGGCTCTTTTTCCACTTATTGTGATGTGTTTTAATGAAAATAATTTTACATTGTATTCAGTCAACATACAAATCAACTCATCACCCAGATTCTCATCCCTATTAGATTCTGTTTAACCTACTAAGAACTACAGTCTTCGATCTACAACCTTTTCACTCTCTCTCTCCTCCTTTTGCCTTACATATAGACTTCAGTGTCTTGCTTTTTATTGTACAAGTTTAAAAATCTGTACCACAAATGAATCCAACTCTTTGTTCTCAACATCTACACTGGGACTCCCGTCTACAGTGGAGATAAAAAGCCTACAGTCACGATGGCTGGTTCACTAGAACTCACAATCCTGTCACTCTGCTGCTCTCATAGGTAACTATTTCCTGATTTCTTCCAAATTTAAAACTCTCTTAACCATCTTCACTCTCAGTTTATGTCCTTGCTTATTTCACTGAAGAAAGAGGAACAACTGGAATAAAGATGCCGCAAGCTTTCACCACCACAACATCCGGGAAACTTCAACTGTGTCCACAGTCCCTAAGTCACTCCTGTAACTGTGCTCTTCTCTAAAGTTAAACTTTCATTGGATTCCACCCACCATACACACATTTTTTAATGCTCAAATATCTTTCCAGCATGGATATCATTTTTCTTTTGTGCACCATCAGTTTTACCTCTTTACTGGATCATTACTATCATCATCCAGATAAGAAATACTTTTTCATATATTTGAGAACAAAATCTCTCTGGACTCTACTTCCTCCCTAAGTAGCACCCCCAGAATCCCATTTATCATCTCCCTTATCTCCCTCATCTCCTAAGCTACTAAGAAAAGCTGTGTGTAATTGCTTCTCCAATTCTCTGTTTTTATTCTCCTTCTTTAAGGTTTTTATTTAGAAACACTCAAACATACACAAACAGTATAATGAAATCTATATAACCTGTTGCCCAGATTTAACAATTATTTTCTATACTATGTACATCATCCTTTTTTTCCTTTTATTGTCTTGTCTTTTTAGCTGAAGTATATAATAGCATATTCTTGTGCTTCTGTAGTCATTTTACCATAATGACTATCATCAAGGTCAACTATGACCTTTACATTGCTAAGTCCAATAGTCAATTCTCAGTTCCCCTCATACTTGGCTTATCTTCATTTTATAAAGTTGATTACTTGTCTTGTTGAAAGATTTTTATCACATGCCTTCCAGTGTATCCTGCTTCTCTGGTTTTCCTCCTGTTACACTGGGCCCTCCTCTTCAGTTCATTTTCTGGCCTATGAATGGAGGCCTTGAGATTTAATTAATTAATTTATTTTTTTAATTTTAGAGAGAGTGCACACAACTGGGGAACATGGGCAGAGAGACAGAGAGAGAGAGAGAGAGAGAGAGAGAATCTTAAGCAGACTCCACACTCAGCATGGAGCCCAATGTGGGACTTGATTTCATGACTCTGGGATCATCATCTGAGCCAAAATCAAGAGTCAGACTGAGTCACTCTAGTGCCCCAGAGAGAGAGAGAATATCCAGCAGGTTCCATGCTCAGAGTGAAGCCCAATGCAAAGTTCCATTCCACAAACCATGAGATCATGACCTGAACTGGAATCAAGAGTTGGACACTCAACTGACTGAGCCACCAAGGTGCCCCTACAGGGGCACAACATTTGCTCACTTGGTGGCTTTGGGTCACACTTTGGTAATTCTAGAAATATTTCAAACTTTTGTATCATTATTATATTTGTTATAGTGATCTGTTCTCACTGATCTTTGCTGTTACTAATGTGATTGTCTTGGGGAGCCACAAACCAGGCCCATGTAAGCAGGCGAACTTAATTAATAATAAATGTTGTGTGTGCATTCTGACTGTTCCACTGATCAGCTCTTTCCTCATCTTCCTCTTCTTGGGCCTCTCCATTCACTAAGACACGATAATATTGAATGAATTTAGGCCAAGTAATACCTCTACGATGGCCTCTAAGTGTTCAAATGAAAGGAAGACTTGTATGTCTCTCATTTTTTTTAATTAAAAAAATTTTTTAATGTTTATTTAGTTTTGAGAGAGAGAGAGAGACAGAGTGTGAGGATGGAAGGGGCAGAGAGAGAGGGAGACACAGAATCTGAAGCAGGTTCCAGGCTCCGAGCTGTCAGCAAATAGCCCAATGTGGGGCTCGAGTTCACGAATTGTGAGATCATGAGTCGAAGTCGGATGCTTAACCGACTGAGCCACCCAGGCACCACCCCCTTTTAAAATAGTTTTTAAATCATTTTAAATCAAAAGTTAGAAAAGATTAAACTTAATGAGGAAGCATGTCAAAAGTTGAGACAGGTTGAAAGCTAGTCCTTTTGCACCAAACAGTTAGCTAAGTTGAAATGCTAAAGAAAAGTCCTTAAAGGAAATTGTAAGTGTTACTTTAGTGAACACATAAGTGATAAGAAAGTGAAACAGTCTTATTCCTGACATGGAGAAAATGATAGAAGATCAAGCCAGCTGCAACATACCTGTAAGCCAAAGCTTGATCCAGAGAAAGGCTTTAACTCTCTTGAATTGTATGAAGGCTCAGAGAGGTGAGGAAGCTGCAGAAGAAAAGTTTGAAGCTAGCAGAGGTTGGTTCATGAATTGTAAAGAGAGAAGTCATTTCCATAACATAACATTGCAAGGTGAAGCAAATACTAAGGTAGAAGCTGCATCAAGTTCTGCAGAAGATCTAGCTCAGATAATTAATGAAGGTGGCTACACTAACAACACATTTTCAAGGTAGATCAGTCTTCTATTGGAAGAAGAGGCCATCTAGGACTTTCATAGTAGAGAAGAGAAGTCAATGCCTGGCTTCAAAGCTGACTGTCTTGTTAGGAACTAATAAAACTGGTGACTTGAAGTTGAAGCCAATGCTTATTACCATTATAAGAATCCTAGGACCATTAAGAGTTAGGCTAAATCTACTCTGCCTGTGACCTAGAAATGGAACACTAAAGCCTGGGTGACAACACATCTGTTTACAATATGGTTTACTGAATAATTTAAGCCCACTGTTGGGACTGGTCAGGGACAAAGTTTCTTTTTAAAATATTACTGCTCATTGACAATGCACGTGATCACCCGAGAACTCTGCTGGAGATGTACAACAAGATTAATGTTGTTTTCATGCCTACTGACACAGTATGTACTCTGGAGCCTATGGATCAAGGAGTAACTTTGACTTTCAGGTCTTATTATTTAAGAACTACATTCCATAAAGCTATTGCTGTCATAGATAGTGATTCCCCTGATGGATCTGGCGAAGTTAGTTGAAAGGAGTCGCCATCCTAGATGCCATTAAAAGCATTGATGATTCGTGGGGAGAGGTCAAAATATCAACATTAACAAGAGTTTGGAAGAAGTCGGTTCCAGTTTTCATGGATGACTCTGAGGGGATTGAAGACTTTGGTGGAGGCAATAACTGCAGAGCTGGTATGAACAGCAAGTGAACTAGAATTAGAGGTGGAGCCTGAAGATGTGACTGAATGGCTGCCATTTCCTAATAGACTTCAATGGATGAGGAGTGTTGCTTCTTATTGATGAGCAAAGAAAGTGATTTCTTGAGATGCAACTTACTCCTGGTGAAGATGCTGTGAAGACTGTTGAAATGACAACAGACGATTTAGACCATTACATAAATTTAGCTGATAAAACAGTGGCAGACTTTGAGAATAGTCTGAAAGAAGTTCTACTATGGGTAAAATGCTATCAAATAGCATTGCATGCTACAGAAAAATTATTTATGAAAGGAAAAGTCAATTAATGTGGCAAACTTCATTATTGTCTTATTTTAAGCAACTGTCAGCCTTCAATTGAAGGTTACTACCCCAACTTCAGCTACCCTACACTGACCAGTCAGCAGCCATCGGCAACTGGGCAAGACCCTCCCCCACCACAAAAAGAAAGCTCAGATGATGGGTGGCACATTTTAGCAAAAAAGCATTTTCTAATTGAGGGATGTACATTGTTATTTTAGACATAATGTCATTTCACACTTAATGGACCACAGTATAGTGGAAACATAACTTTTATATGCACTAGGAAACCAAAAAAGTATAATTCACTTTATTTAGGTGTTTTGGAACCAAACCTGCAATATCAAGGTATGCCTATAAAAGCCAAAGTCTTTCAAGGCTTATAAGGTGAACATACGTTTATCCTCTGAACCAGAACACTTTGAGGAATGAAAGACAATAAAACTGATTAAGGTGATATGATTTTGAAATACACTCTTATGAAAGGACAAATTAGGTTAACTATATTTGTAGATATAAAATAAATATATTCAAGAAATACTTTCACAACTAAAATTTTTTCCCTAATTAGTGGTTGTTAAAGCAACATTTAAAACAAAATACTGGAGTGCCTGGGTGGCTCATTCGGTTGAGTGTCAGACTCTTGATTTCAGCTGGGGTCACAGTCCCAAGGTTGTGGAATCAATCCCCATGTCAGGTTCTCTGCTGAGCATGGAACCTGCTTAAGATGGTCTCTCTCCCTCTTCTTCTTCCCTTCTCCCCCACTCATTCTCTCTCTCTCACTCTCTCAAAAAAAATAAATAAAAACAAAATATCTTACTTAAATATTATTATAACATAAATAATTATTCTTGTACATTTTCACACACTTTAGTCATGGCTTGACTATAAATATTTCTAATACTACGTTATTGGTATTTTTAAGTATAAATATTTACCTTGGCTTTATTTTTAAAATATTTTTCAGATATTCTTTGAAAGTGCATATATTTTTAACTTGAAACTGATGATACTTTCAATGTGTTCTTGTTTGCAAATTGTCAAGAATTTTGAACTGCCAAAATCTTTAGACCTGAAATTTTGGAAGGGGCCTCATTTGTTGAATATTTTAAAAATTTTTAATTTCTTGTTTTCAAAAAAAAAAAAAGAACATCTGGGAGATTTTTTTCAATAAGTAAACTTTTTAAATTTTAATATTTATTTTTGAGGGAGAGAGAGAGACAGAGTGCAAGCGGTGAAGAGGCAGAGATAGAGGGAGACACAGAATCTGAAGCAGGCTCTAGGCTCTGAGCTGTCAGCACAGAGCCTGAGTCAGGGTTCGAACCCAGGAACCACAAGATCATGATCTGAGCCAGAGTTGGATGTGTAACCAATTGAGCCACCCTGGTGCTCCATCTGGAGGATTAAAAAAAAAATGTTTAATACTATTGTAGGACACAGCTTTATTGACGAAACAGTTGTTTGAAGAGTCAAACATTTCCAAAATATTATTGATGTAGGCAGCACATCAGTTATGTAGTCTCATGTAGAAATATCTACATCTATCAATATTTATATATATAGCATTTAACATTAACTTAATTATAAAAATTTTGTGGTAAATTAATCTATATGCACATATGTATGTGTTTATAAGTTTTAATCTCTCTATACCTCAATTCTTTTAATTTGTAAAAGGGAGCACAGGGGTGCTGGGTGGCTTGGTCAGTTGAGCATCAGACTTGGTCCTGAGTCATGATATTGAGATTCATGGGTTTGAGCCCCATATCGGGCTCACTACTGTCAGTGCAGAGTGAAGCCAGCTTCAGATCCTCTGTCCGCCCCCCTCTCTCTCTGACTCTCTTCCTCTTGAGCTCTCTCTCTAAAAAATAAATAAATCTTTTAAAAAAGGGGGAGCACAATAGTGCCTACTTCATTGGGTTGTTGTCAGTTTCAGGGTCCTAAGTGCTTAAAACAAAGCCAGACCCATGGTACATGCTATGTATGTATTTAGATAAGAGTCAGCCAAGGAAATGGAAGAGAACAAGGAGAGTTGTGTTTTTTAAAAAATAAAAAGGTAGGAGGCTGAGTATTGTAGCATTTCAGGGACATCATCCATCAACTCTGTGAACACTGAACACCTTCTGTGTGTCAGACAAGATTGCCTACCTGCAGCCCTAAACCAATAAGCTCTAGCAATAGGTGAACCAATTAGAGAGGGGTACTGGCATTTGTTGCCCTCAGTTATTCAGAAGACTTGCCATTGAATCTCTGCTTGGGTTCATGGCCAGCCTGAATGCTTCCCTACCGTGGTGAAAACAGGCAGTTCTCCAGCCTAAGGAGTGACCCTAAGAGTTGTTTCCCAGACTCTCCTCTGGGGGTGCTTAGGGCATTGCTAGACATTGAGAAGCAGCAGTGTAGTGATATGTGAAACTGACTATAGCACCAGACAGGTCAGAGTAGCTGTATTAAATAAAGAAACACATGTGTAAAGCCCAATAATAGGCATATTGTGGGTTTCTGTTATTAGGATGTTGTGTTTCTTAAATTAATCTTCTCTCTTGGTTCTCTTAGATATTCAGCATTGGTCAAATACCAGACATCATTAACAGGGTTTTTGGGATGCAGCAAAGCATAATGGCTCAGGATTCAGGCTCTGGAGACCTACTTCTTTCATTCAAATCTCAGTTCCTCCACTTAGGAGCCATATGACCAAGGGCAAAGTCTGTGCTTCAGGCTCTTCATCTGTAGTGGGAATGATAAACAGTTCCAGCTTCACAGGTTTGTTGTGAAGATTGAATGAGTTAATACATGTGAAACCCTGGAAACATTGCGTAGGGCACAATAAAGGACCTTAACAGAACTATTAACCTTAAATAATACTATTAATATAATAGTGCAACAAAACACCAGAACAAAATAGTATCAGGAAAAATTTCATAGAAGATGTAACAAAAGAGTGACAAAGTCAGATTTGCATTTTCTGTAAAAGCTTTGATAGCAGAGTCCTGATCATCACTACCAGTGGCTTCAGTGGGACCATAAGCAGGAAAAGGGCGGAATAAGGATTGTGGTAGCAGCGGTAATGAAAGTGAAAGCAGGGAGCTCATAAAGGTTCTCCTAAATTCAGGAGATTCTGATTTTGGGGCAGTGGGCTCCTTTAAGAACTTACCACCTGGTGAGTCTTCTTACAATGTCCTATTTAATCTGCTGGCTTTGCTTGCTTAGGTCTCCAGCCTCATTTCCACCCTCCCCATGAATACCCCTCTACGCTCTGCCTTTTCTTTTCCTCAAATATTCTCAATTCTAAACTCATTCTAGCCTCAGACTTTTGAATTTAAGATAGTCTCTGCCTCAAATTCTCAGGCTCTAGGCTCTCTCTGCTGGCACTGCTTACTAGGCCAGGATTCCCTGAGCACTTGCTGAGAAGTCCCGGGCAGACCCTGGGCACTTTCGATCTCACCACCTTGCTTTCTTGTCTTCTTTGTATTTATCACTGAGCAAAATTATCTTGTTTATTTACTTACTTGTGTAGTGAAAGCATGGATTTTTGTCCCATCCATTATTTTTCATCTGTCTCTGGAACAGTGCATGGCATACAGCAGGAGATCAATAACTATTTGTTATGGATGAAAAATATTCTGGCCACTCAGCAGAAGGGGATTGGAGTTTATAGGTGAACTATTTTCAGCGCCTGCAGCTGAGTGGGGCTGACAAAGTCAGGTACAGATGTTTTCAGGTCTTTCCCACCCCTGCAATGTCATTTTCTGTCTATGCATGAGGTTGTTTGGTTCATCTTAAAAGGTGAGGACAAGCCTGTAATCCTCCAGGATAGTTCCAACTGAACATGGCAGGTTTATGTCTATCTTTTCTCTGCTTTCTGTTTACATTTAAAAATACAAAAGAAAAACATTAGTTAAATAGGCGAATGAAAATAATTTGGGACCCGTCTCAGTTTTATATGGATTTTTAGTATTTCGTTAGTGTAGTATTTCAAATTCATGGATAACAGATTGGCTATTCAACAAATGATGCTGAGAAAGCCAGTTAGCCTTTGGGGGAAAAGTGTAATGAAAATCCATACCTCACTGAAATCAATTTCAGATAGAGCAATGCAAGTAATATTAAAAAGTAAAATTTTGACAATAGTTGAAGAAAATAGAAGTGACTATTTTAGAATCTTTGATAGAGGACAACTTTTCTATGCAGGACATCAGGCCAGAAGCTATAAAGGAAGTGGTTGACAGAGTTGCCTAGAAAAACAATAAAAGTTTCCGTAGGGAACAATAGGTCCTGTAAACAAAATTAAGAGACATTTGCAAACTGGAAAAACATGATGGCCCTAATGTGTTTAGGGTTATATTTACACACACTCACACACACACTCACACCCACACTTGCACATTAAAATTTCAGTAAGAAGACGCCTATCCTTTGTGAGATGGCTGGTGCTGGTGGCTCCTCATTTGTCACCTCTCTGCCCTCTCATTCCTCTTTGCTAGCATCTCCAAGTTCCCACTACCGAGGCCAAATTGTCCCCAGGAACATGCTTTGAATGGTCTCTGCAGTTAGACCAAAAGCATGTGATTCAGTCGTGGTCGGTGGGATCTGAGTTGAGGTCTGCTGGGCGTCCTAGGAAATGTTCTTCCTCTACTGAGAAGAGGCTCAGGATAAAAAATACCCCTTTTCTTTTTAATTGGACATTGCTCTACCGGGGCACAGAATTTTCCCTGTTTGAGGGATAAGTCAAAATTTCACACCTAAAAACCAAGATGCTATGCTAAGGAATTCCATTTTGTAATGAATTTGAGAAATCATGTTAATGTACTTTATCATTCTTCTAAATGTCCCTGTCGTTTTTCTTTTCTAACCTAGAAGCTTAGGCAGGTTATACATCTGTCAATAGTCTTTGAATTTTTTTAAATTTTTAAATCATGAACATGTCTAATATTTGCATCAGCTGTCATTCAGAAGGCTCAGCGAGTAAGTCTACCGTTTGTGGATGTGCTGCCAAACCAGCCCATGCCCTGTGTACAGTTGACAATTTCAGGGTTTTCTAACAGGCAAGGCACACAGTACGCAGTGTTTCAGGCATCGGGAATCCCTGTAGACCAGGCCGGATGGTAAAATGAATGCTCATTGTCTTCAATGAGATTGTCGGAGCTAACTTCACACATGCCCGATCCCTATTTTAATCAGTTGAAGATCCTCTGGCCTGGTCCTCTGGCTCATCTGTGCTCTGACGTTCCTTGTTCTCTACAACACTGCTCTACTTTGTCCTTGGGCTGCCTTCCTGCACCTACAACATCCTCTGGAGTTGCTCCTCCATAATTGGCAAATTCCCCTGTATCCTCAGTGGATAGCTCCATGCTTTCTCTTTCATCTAGTCTTCACTGATAAGTGCCTCCTTCCACGTACACTTCTGCCTTCCCTTTTTCACTTCTCTTACCCAACATGACTCATGGCCAGGAATTGGGCTTTAGTGACCCCCTTTATCTCCCTTATCACTTCCAGCACATTACTCTTCCACTCTTCTTTAAATAACACTAATTCTTTCCCCCAAGCCAGGCCGTTGAGGACTGTGTTGCCTACTTTACTGCCATCACCCCGTCACCCCATATATATCTTCAGTGCTCACAGGGTGAACCCTCCAGTGTCCTGGCTTCTCAGTGCATTGATCTCTTCAACTCCATGACTTTCTCCTTTTCTCCGCTTCAATAGTCTACTCTAACGGGCATTCCTAACATGGTGTCATCACCTCCAATTTCTTTTCTCCTAAAATCAGTAATTCAAACCTCACTCTCTTCCCCAGGTCCTCTTATATGTTCAGCTCATTTATTCACCTATCCGCTTTCCAGCTGTTCAGTCCTGTCTGTATCCTGTATCCATTCCTAGCCATTCATGCCTTTATTTGTCAACAGCCGCTACTTATGCCTCATCATTCAGGTGAAATTTCATGATCACCACTTCAACAACACTCTTGCCATTTATCTTATACTTCTTTTCTGCTTTGTCCCACTTTCATTCAGAACTGTCCAATTTTTTTCTGTTTTCACTTCATTAGCCATTAGCTGCTTCTAGCTTTATGCCCTTTCCCTTTTACCTTCCCCAAAGTTTCTTATCCACATTCTTCACACAGTTCCCTAAATGTTTTCATTTCCTTGCATCCAATTTACGTATCATTTTAGTCCTGTCAGTATTCTGATCTCATCTTTCCAGCAGAATAATATATGGTACAGCCACAAGTGATCTCTCTCTTCCTAAGTTCTTCTGACCATTATCAATATTTATTTGAACTTTCATCAGGATACTGTGTTTCTGCCTCACTGGTAATTCTCTTCTCTTGGTTTCCCTGTCATAATATGCTTTTTACTTGATTTTTCTCAGACCTCTATTCTCTGCTTCTTTGTGTGTGTGTGGGAGTTCTTTCTTCTCTACCCACCCTACGAACACTGACGTTGCCAAGGGTCAATGTTGCTGACAAGGATGTGCAACTGCTAGTTGATATCTTCTTTGGATGTGGTAAAGGCACCTCCAACCAAAGATGTCTAAAACAGAACATTTGTTCTGTCTACTCATCTCCCCTAGAAAACAAACAAAATAAGCACAGCACAGGTTCTCTTTCCAGTGACACCAACGTTTGTCATTTGTACGAATTAGAAATCCTCCAAGTTCTGTGCACGAGGAAGCACTACCAGTTTCATCTGCCACACAACCTAGGATAACATCATTTCTTTCTAGGAGTGCTATTCTGATGTCACAACTACCTCTCTTCCGTCTTGCAACCATCCTGTCCAACACATTTTCCACATAAACTCAGTTAGATATACTCATTGTTTAAAACAATGGCTTTGTCTCACTCGAATGAAAGATATTTTAAGTGGCCTACAGTTATATTGTCTGTTTATCTGGTGTATCCTTTTCAGACTTGTTTTACCTGTCTTCCCAAAGAGAGAGTAGTGTAGATCAACTCAAAGCCTTGGCCTGAGAAAATTCTAGGATGGTGTTGACATTTTCTGAGATAAGAAGAATGTATATGCGGTGGGGGCTATTATTATTAATTTTGTTGTTGTTATTGTTTGTAGTGGTGGAAAAGCCAAGAGTTGTTATTTTTGGAATACCTATTAAACATCAAAATGGAGATGTAAAGTAGGCAACTTGATAGAGGATTTGGGAAATTAAGGAAGAAAATGACACTGATATATTAATTATGGAGTCATTTTATGAAATCACCTATGAAGTGAATATTAATAGAGAAGAGGCTCAAAGACTGAGCTCTCAAGCAGGGAAACAGAAGTCTGGATGAAGGGAAGGATCCAGTAGAGGGGAAAAATAAATAATGGTCAATGAGATAGGAGACAAACAAAAGGGGTGGTGTCTCAGAAGCTAAGTGAAGACAGAGTGGGTAACTGTACCAGAAGGTCCTGATTCCAGTAAGTTGAAGCCTGGGCTTTGCAATATGTGGGTCATTGGTGATCTCTAGAAATGTGGTCTCAGGGGGAACTGTGGAGGTCATAACTTGATTAGATGGCTTCAAGAGAAGAGAGTGGTGAGGAAGTAAAATCAACAAACAGTGAATTTCTACAAAAGGAGATGTATCTGACTTCGTTCACCAGTGTTCATAATAAGACATAGTAGGCTCTCAATAAACATTTGTTGAGGAAATGAATTAGGTGGATAAAATAAGTGAAAGGAAAGTCATGGAAACAAAATTACATACATGTATTCCGTTGTTTCTTATTAATAACTTGTCTTATTTTTAAATTCCAGTTTTTTTTACATAGCAATACATAGCATTTTTAAAAAAAAAATTAAATGTTTATTTATTTTTGAGTCAGAGTCAGAGTGTGAGCAGGGGGTCGCTGAGAGAGAGAGAGGGACACAGAATCGGAAGCAAGCTCCTGGCTCTGAGCTGTCAGCACAGAGTCTGACCTGGGGCTCGAACTCAAGAACCATAGGATCATGGCTTGAGCTGCTATCAGACGCTTAACCAACTGAGCCACCAAGGTGCCCCTAATATCTTTTTTAATTATAAAGGAAAATTGACTTTTTAATTTTGCTTACAGTTATATGAATTTTAAGACGTGTATGGTTTCCACCATTATCAGGATACAGAATAGTTGCCTCATCTCAGAAAACTCCATCATGGGGCACCTGCGTGGCTCAGTTGGTTAAGCGTCCGACTTCGACTCAGGTCATGATCTCACGGTTCATGGATTCGAGCCCCGTGTCGGGCTCTGTGCTGACAGCTCAGAACCTGGAGCCTGTTTCAGATTCTGTGTCCCTCTCTCGCTATGCTCTTTCCCTGCTCATTCTCTGTCTCTCTCACTCTCTCAAGGATAAATAAACATTAAAAAATTAAAAAAAAAACTCCATCATGCTCTCACTTTATAGTCACACCCTCCCTTCATCCCTTTTCATTGGCAACCACTGATATGTTCTCCATCACTGTAATTTTCTCCATCACTTAATTTATAAGACTATTAATAATGTCTTATAAATGGAATCATTTGGTATGTAGCCCTTTAAGACTGGCTTCTCTCACTGAGTCTTTGAGAATCATCTGAATTATCATGTGTAATAATAGTTCATATTTATGGCTGAGTAGTATTCCATTACATGGATATACCATTCATCAGTTAAAGAACACTAGGATTGTTTCCAAATTTTGATTTGTTAATTAGTAGTCTTTTTGTAGAACTTCTATAGTGTTAAATTTCATATGGTATCACTAACAAATACCATTAGGGGAAAGGATAATTTAAGGAAGGTTTTTATTTGTTTGTAACTATTTTATAAAGTTGTATAAAATGACATTTTTTCCTCTTAAAGGGTATTTTAAATTCTGTCAGTTTCAATATGACTATAATTAACAATTTGCGACATTGTAGGCACAAAATGCTCTTGAGGTTAAGATGGTTTTTTAAGGCCAATATATAGAGAAAGCTATAAATATTTTGCATTACAGATGATATCTAAAATATGTTTCTCTACTTACTTTCAAAGCCTGCAAGGCTTTTTTGGATGCATACATATGTATTTCTTTTCACATAAAAAAATTGTTTCAACAGCTCGTGTTTAGAGCCCTAAAAGCAGTGAGTGTTTCTTCATGAATCTTCCATCTTTTCGTAATTGTAATAAACTCTAATTTAATTGTGTTTCATGTGTATTAATCTAAATATAACTTATTTAAATATAAATAAAATACAATATATTATAGAAAAAAAATTTTAACTGTAAAGACAATACTAGGGATAGAATGCTCTTGGGATATAGCAAAACAGAGTGGAAACCAATCATTCACTTAACTCAGTATAATAATATCCCATTGTGATTTTGTTTACAAGCTGATATGGAGACAAATGTGAGGATCTCCTTAGAAATCTCCCATTTCCAAAAGTCATTTCCAGAAACGACTGTGGGAGATCTGGAGAGGTATGCTATAGCCAGAAGACATGGGAGGGATGCAGAGATGGAATTCAGACAGTACTATTTAGGCTCTGTATATTAATATGCCTTCACTTGTACCCACTGGATCATAAGGCTAGGCAAACACACATACCTGCACTCCCTCACACATAGAGATGTGTGATGCATAGGGATGTATAATGTAGACACACCTTTTGGGGGTTAACCAACTGTTCTTATCTTCTCTTAAACCAGTTTGAGCTGGTGATGGCTCGAAGCCCAGCCCCTTGTTCTTTATCCGTATAATTTGAAGATAGGCCAATCTGTTTTCACGAGGTGCATTAATGGAAGTATAATCCATTTTAATGCACGGCTACAGCACATCAAGAAAAGCATAGCCCCACATTCCTGTGTGTGGAGTAAAAGATGCTCAGGGCTACCATGTCCTCAGGACTTATGCGTGGAACCACCATTAGTATCTAATAGAAGCTGGGCATGTGCATCAGGGAGATAATATTATAGTCCCCGAGAATTGGAAAGAGTTATACGATATTAGGGTTTTCTTGTGGAATAGACATAAAGATGATTGAAATCCTGGTTTAAGAAAAAAATGTATTCACTTTAACTGTCTTCTTTGGTGGTATTTATAGAAACAAGCTTTATTCTTCTCCAACAGTTTTCCTGTGGAAAGAAAGAAATGATCTCAGTATAATGCAACGTAATATATAAACCCGATGCCTGCAGTTGTCCTATGTAGCGTTCAAGTACAAGTAGCATCTGGCTGGAATTTGGAAAGGGCTAAGGTGGGCTACTTAAAAATTTGCTTTCAATTGAGAGCAAATTAAAAGATTCTTTGGTGTTTCTCTGTGCATATGTTTGTACATATATGTATGAAATGATTCTATAGCACATTAAGAGATGGAGGTAAAACAATCAATGATCTAATTCAAATAAGAAGTGCTCTATTTTCTAAGTGTCGATTTACTCCAAGAGACCGTCTTTTCAAGGTTGTTGGCTTAAAACAAAATGAAAACACATGTTTAAGCCTTTCTTCTTAAATTTCCTCTTTCCGGTCCTCGCAAGATAAAAATAATATATATATTTTAAAAAACATCCTAATAAACCTGTGATTGACTAAAATGGGGAGATTTAAAAAATTCTAATTATCTTTCCACAATTATCACTAAGCTTAGTGTGAAGAGGCTTAGTGGCCTCCATTACATTTTTAAATCGACTGTCCCAGATCCTCACATTCAAATTCAATAAGCACTTCTTGTTTGAAGTAGAACTGTATTTCCAATAGACTGTTTCCTTAAATAAGATCTCTCTAAAAAAAAAGCGTTTTCCTCTTTTTCTGTCTAAGGAGGTAGAGGGTATGGGGCCTGGGCTGGGAGGCCTTATAAGCTATAAAGCCCCAGTGCCTAACTGCTTATTGGATGGACAGCTCGTAACACTTAACCGAGAAGACACGACCTTTTAGAAATCATGTCTTTAGAGATTCCACGCACTTTGTTAGAAGCCATGTTGTTAAATTCAGATAAATCAACACTTGCTTTTACTGAGGATTGTGTCTTTCCATTTTATTCTGTACTGAGTTCAAGGTAATTAAATTTTTAAAATTCAATTTTCTTTCTCAAATACCGTATGTGCTGTTTTGATTGTATTTCTGTGAGGGCATTTAATTTTTAAGAAGTCAATCTTATTATTATTTAAACCTTTTTAAATTTTACAACTCCCCATTACTTACATTTGAGCTCTTTTTAGTAAATTCTAAGTCAGTGAATTTGTCTATTTATATTTCCATGATTCTTGAGATAATTCATCCTGAGTATTTATTATATTGTCATGTGTACACAATAAACTAAAGTGTTTTTTTATTATCTCAAGATTTTCTAGAAAATGTCTCCAGCGGTGGGGTGCCTGCCAGACTTAGTACGTAGAGCATGCGACTCTTGATCTCACAATCATCAGTTTGAGCCCCACATTGGGTGCAGAGCCTACTTAAAAAACATGCTCATCAAAAAATAAGCTAAATTCTAAGTATAACAAAAAAGAAAAAAACATTTGCTTCAGTCTCAGGTCTATTTATTGTTTCTATGGTTGATCCCCTCCATGTTTTTTCTCTTTATCCTTACTTAAAAACAAAGAAAAATCTTCCTTTTACTTTGACGAGGTCTTCTTTTCTTTCTTGTTGTTCTTAATTTCTGAAAATCTTTTTTTTTTCCTTTGAGAATATTAGCGGATTTTTTTCAGCTCATTGGTTCTTGGGTTGGAAAATGCAGGTCCATTTGTTTCTGAATCTCTTGCTTTTAAAGACTTTTCCAGCAGGTGGCACTAAAACACTATAAAAAGATAGAGTCACAACTCTAAGCTTTAGTCACCTGGAAAAAAATATCTGATGGGTCCTGAGGTTGTTACATGTAAAGAAGGTATGTTTGCAAACAATAAACATTTTGCACTTGAAAAATCTTAGCACTGCATACATTTAAACTGCTACCCAGAGTTTAGTCAGACCTTCTCTTCTGTACAAAAGAAATCAGTATTTTTATAGAAATCGTAGGAGTTTATACGACTATGTTTATCTCTGTTGGGGAGAATGAATTGAGACAATCTTTGTCTCCAAAGAGTTTGCTAAGTGTTGTATAAAATATTATGTTAAATCTGCATAAAATCAGAATTAAAAATGTATTTATTAGTATCCATATGGTTATGTTCCCATTTTGACACAAGGGAATTGGTACACATACTCTAATGCCTATTAGTGTTAATGGGAATTATATGTGTAAATCCCTAAGTCCCAGTGCACTGAGATGAAAATCTCCATAAGGATTTTAAAATCCGTATTTGTATTGCTTTTGGTTATGAAGAAACTAAAAGTATGGTAGTTGTTCTTATATCTTTAAATGAGTAGGGAGAAGTTGCACCTGAAACAACAGACCTTGAAGTGTTATTTATTCCAGTTAAACATTCAGTTTTAGTGTGATGATCAGTTCAGAGCCAAAAACTGGAGAGGTTTCTCAGATTGCCAACCCTGAGTTCTGGAATGTAGCCATCCCCAAAGAGCTACCACAGCTGTTCCCATAGTAGCAGAGAGGTTGCTCCTGGGTCTGGCTTCCAAGAAGAAATATCTTCCTTTTGATGCCAGTTCAAGCACATTAAAAACAGCATAGCTTTCTTCTCCCTCCCAACCGTTGTCTCTGCAGCATTTCTTCCTCCCCCCCGTGGGCTTGCACAGCCTCCCGGGCACCTGTTGCTCCTGGGATCTTTGGAACACCACCTGAATTTGAAGCTGCTCCCCAGTGACCTTACAGAAGCAGGTTCTTTCCAGAATGCCCCAGGCCCAGGCAACGAGGAGTAAGGTCAACTGCCCGATAGCAACCGGCTCTTGTTGATCGACAGTCCTGGTTTGGCACTCAACCAGGAAAGTGACGAGAAGCTTTTGACAGCTGGGAGATCTTCTGCCCCACAGATCTAGAAGATTCTTGTGCCAAGAAAGAAACCCTGCCATGCGGGAATGCAAGGAGCCAACCAGTCTTCTCAGCTGACTGTCTTCCCCAGCTCTGCTTCTCTGGGCTTCACCCTGCCTGGATGACTAATAAGCCTGATCCCTTGAAGAGCCTGTGTGGTATCCACCCAGCCGCGTTCTGTGCCTCCTCTGGTCCCAAAGGCTTTCTGGCCCCAGTTAAAAGCCCTTCTGTTCTTGCAAATATATTTCCAGTAGCCGGAGACTTCAGTTTTCTGTCACCGGATAAGCTGATTAGCCGATATTTATTGAGCATCAACAACGTGGCCAGCACTGTTTTACGCCGATTATATGAGGGATGGGGGGAAAGATCCCCATTCTTTTTCAATTTTCTCAACCCTCTTGATTCTGACGAACTGGCTTTGAAGTAAAATAGCCTTTTCTTTCCTTTCCTTCTTCTAGGTTGGCTATGTCTACCCTTTCTGTCTCTGCTTGCTGTATTTGCCCGGGTGATCACTGTCACCTATTTATCTGGCCTCCTGTATTTAATGTTCAGGTCTTAAAATGCATGATGGGAGACAGTGTATACAATAGAGAGAGAATTCCCTCCGGTTTGAGGAAAAGATGGAAAAAGAGTCATGTTAGCCCGAAAATTCACTTTCCTTCATATCTTGTCGGTTTTTAACTCCTAAAGCAAAGGCAAAAGACAAATTTTTCTTCTTTTCCATCTCATGCCTAAGACAGACTGGAGAAGTGCGATACCAGCACCATGTGGTTAGTAATGATCTGCTTCACTGATAGAGCAAATTGGTTGTTGACAATGGCTGACTGCAGCTGACACTGCCTAATAAGGGAAAGAGGCATTTTATTGATTATAAGACAAAAGTGCCCAAACTGGGTTTTGTCCCTTTAAATTTTATGGACTATAAAATGGAGACCTTGTCCCTTTTAAATTCGAACTTAGTCTGATCTTACAATTACTTTTACTATCATTCTATTCACGATCTCTAAAGCGGTACACATATTTATTCGCAGGGAAAAAAAAATCCTACTCCTTAGCAGGTATGTTGCTGAGGAATACTTATAAACACTCGCATGCAGAAAATAATTCAAAGCCTAAGATAAATGTTGAAGGGGAGTTCGGAGGTCATTGCTAAAAATTTTTGATTTGAAGTCATTACTCCAAGTTGAATAGAACAATATTTCTTTAGCACAGGGTTCCTAACCCATATCTCATTTACCATATTTAAGTCCTTCATCCGTTAACACTAATTCAAATAACAGTCCACTTGCTAGCTTCCAGCTTCGGGTCACTATTCAAGGAGAAGTGACAGGCAGTGAAATCAGAAAGGTTTACTGGCAGGTAGGTAACGGATGTCAAAGAAGGCCTGCGTGACTCATAAACAACCAGGACTTATAAATTATCTATTAGACAAATATTATCTGAGCACTGTGCGAGGCAATGGGGGCCGCGACCGAAATAATCACGATTTTCAAAAATTGTCACTGTTCCCATGGGACTCAGGGTCTGGTGAGGGACTTTGATAGAGAGGAAACTACAGCACCTAATAACTGCCATGTAAACCTAGTAATTCTAAATGTCACATACCTGCTAAGCACGTAATATATACCATTTTGCTAATCTTCACAGCCACCTCATGAAATATATATTATTATCTCCATTGTACCAATGAGGCAATGAAGGTTTAGAGGAATTACGTTACATGGCTAAAGTGTACCTCGTTGGGGCGCCTGGGTGGCTTAGTCGGTTAAGCGTCCGACTTTCGCTTAGGTCATGATCTCACGGTTCGTGGGTTCGAGCCCCGCGTCGGGCTCTGTGCTGACTGCCAGCTCAGAGCCTGGAGCCTGTTTCAGAGTCTGTATCTCCCTCTCTCTCTCTGACCCTCCCCTGCTCACGCTGTCTCTCTCTCTCTCTCTATCTCCTAGAAATAAATAAAAATATTAAAGTGTACCTCGTTAAATGTTAAGACATCACTCGAACCCAGGATGGTCAAGCTTTGGAGACAGTTCTCTCTGCACAGCTTCCTATTCCTTCTCCTGGGAATGAAACGATCAAGTCAAAGTTTCTGCCAGGAACACTGAGGCGAACAGGTACACAGAGAAGGCATTTTTTGGGGGGACTGGGGAATACGTTTTCTTGGCACATTTCATTAGCTAATTTAAAAAGAAGTGTTGGAGTGTTGCTAGGTAGTTTATGTTTTATTCCATTTCAAGTTGGAAAACTACCTTGCTTCAAAGCTTTGTTTTTGTATATATTCTTTGTGGGGTGGATCACATTGTAGGCAATTTGGAGAAAATGTTTATAGTTGTACAGGCTGAGAATCTGGTCCTTCCCCAACACATATTTTAATGTATAGCAAAACACAGCCACAATATAGTCCTGCTGTTCATGAAGCAAAGCTTGATTCTGGGACATAAACAGGAGTGTAACTATAGAAGACATGAGTTAAGCCTCACAGTTCTTAGCATTCGTAAAGCTGTGGTAAGTGCCTCATGTTTAGCACTGACCAAAGAAATTTAAACAGATATGTAGAACCTGGAGAAAATCCAGGGGAGAAGGCAGGAATGATGTAAAAACTCCTCACGTAAAGAAGGCTGCCTTGTGTAAAGAAAATAATTCAATTCAACAAACACTCATGTGCAAGGTATCCCAGTGGGAAAGCCACAGCCCAAGTGGGCTGGGCCCACATCTGTTTTTTCTTTTTAAATTAATATGCCCATAGTTCTCTGCCCAGTTATGGGTACATAGTAGCACCTCAGTTCGTATGTGATGAATTAGAGCCTTGGAATCTAGTAGGGATGCAAAAATAAAGGCAGGTCTGTAATCCAAGGAACAAGAGGTAAGCAATACAGTACATGTACAGACAAAGAGGGAAGAAAAGGATTTGTTCTGACTGGATTATCATCGAAGGCTTCATGGAGCAATCTAGTGTTTGAGACAGGCTATGGACGATAGGGAAACTTTTCATGGGATGAAGAGAATGTACATTTGTGGGTATGGGGTCAGTCTGTGAAGAGATGTGATTATGGGAGAGTTTATGTTGACTTCGGAATGCAGAACAGAAGAGCTGCACTCTGAAGTTCACGGGGGAAACTGAAACAGAAAACGAGACTGAAATTAGGTGGGTTTCAAGTTACAAAGGCTAGAATGTCATGTTAGGAATTTTGTACTTTATACTTTAGGTAGTGGAGAAGATGAGCCTGTTGCACTATGGTAATACCAAGTTTCATAGTGAGTAACTTTGCAATTTACAAACACTATCTTACTTAATCCCCAAAACCAAGCTGAGGCTTTGAGTGTTGAAGTAATATTCCCAAAGTCACATATCTGGCTAATAGCATATCTGTCTGAATCTAGATCTATCTGATTCCAGAGCCAGGGCTATTAACGATTATACTAAACTACTTTGTTATCAAAAGCCTTTGGAGGAGAAAGTAATATGATTGGAACTACATCATCAGTGTAAAGGATGCAGTGGAAATAATCAAACCAGTAAGATTATTGCAAGAGTCTAAGCAAAATACAATTGAAAGCATAGCTGTAGAAAGGACAGTGGAAGAGAATAGTTGAGCCTGGGCATGAAAGTAAGGTGAAAGGTAATCTAACTAGGACTCCAATAGTTTGGATTTGGGGATGCAGTTGTCATTACTGCTATCAACTAACTAATTTCAGTTCTTTTTCTTTTTAGATACGTTGAATGTATTTTCAGTCTTTATGGGGCTGTGTGGATTCACATGGTTAATGAGAAACCCTAAGTTATCCACGGGAGTGAAACACGTTATTCCTTGCCTGAGTAATTAATTACCAATGCTTGAGACTCCAGAGCGCTCTCTTTTCCTGTCATTGCGACATGCAGTATCTGAGGACAGTTCTCTCTTAGCCTGGTCCTTGAGTGGCTATATGGAGCAGAGAGCCCATTGACCCATGAGAGGCATGTTCTATGAATGACAAACAACAACAATAACAATAGCAACAACAAAAACCCTCTGTTTTTAGAAACCACTGAAATTTTAGGTTTATTTGTTATTGTAGCAAAGGTGGCCTATCTTGACTAATACAGAGGATGAGAGAAGTCCCTAACACTTAGGGAGTACTTACTATGTGATATGTACTACCCACAAAGTACCTTATTTAGTTCTCAGAAAGAATCTATTACGTAAATACCATTATTCTGTCTATATTTTGGTAAGGATCTGAGATACGATGTTGTTGAGAAAGCTTGGCTGAAGGTTTCTTAGCTAAATAAACTAAGGTATGAATCTAGGCAATTGTCCCCAAGTGACAACACTTGTATACATCCTGTTACCCTTTCATCATGTTTTCTGGTCAGGGTAGCTGGCATAATGGTTCTGCAAAATTAGTTGAAGAGGGAGAAGGTTCCTTGAATATATGTTCAGAGATTATTATATTTAAAAATATTTTTAGGAAGACTTGGAACTTTTAGAAGCAGACGTTGGGAAGTTTTATGCAACACTTGTGAGAAATGTCAAAGCTAGTGTGGTAGACAGAATAATGCCCCTCTCCTCCAAAGATGTCCAGATCATAATCCTCAGAATGAGCAAATATGCAATCTTATCTTCAAAGGATTTTGCAGGTGTGACTAAGTAAAAATCTCGAGGGGCACCTGGGTGGCTCAGTTGGTTAAACATCTGACTTCAGCTCAGGTCATGATCTCGCACTTCATGAGTCTGAGCCCTGAGTCAGGCTCTGTGCTGACAACTCAGAGCCTAGAGCCTGCTTCAGATTCTGTGTCTCCTTCTCTCCCTGCCCCTCCCCACTCGTGCTGCCCCCCCCATAAATAAACTTTACAAAAAAAGATAAAAATCTTGAGATAGGAGATTATCCTGGATTTTCTGAATGTGCTCAAGGCAATCCTAAGTGACTCTATAAGGGGAAGAAAGAAGGTTAGGTGATGATGGAAGCAAGAAGAAGTCTTAGAGTCAGAGAAAGACAGGAAGATGCTGGATTGTCAGCTTTCAAGGTGGAGGAAGGGGTAGTGAGCCAAGAAAGCAGGTGGCCTCTCATAGCTGGAAAAGGCACGGAAACAAATTCTCCCCCAGACCCTCCAGAAGGAATCCAGCTCTGTCCAACTATTTTCAAATGCTGACTCCAGAGTTGCAAGGTGATCCATTTCTGTTGTTTGAAGTCACTATATTTGTGTTTACTTATTATAGCAGCGATAAGAAACTGATACAGCAGTAACGGTATACATGGCATTTATCTAAAGCAACTTCATAGCTGGGAGACTGGTGAGCGTGTTTGGAAGAGGAAGGTAAAGTGAAATGAGAAGGACTAAATACTGAACTCAGGAAAATCATAAGTTGTCCTCAGGAGGGACTCAAGGTAAGAGGACTCTTACTTACTTACTTACAGTCAATGGGAAATAAAAAATGGGCAGCTCTACAAGAGGAGGCTAGAAGTATGATGCAGGATGCTTATGGGTCTGCTGTGAGTTTGGTGCTGCTCTCTATGGAAGAAATGGTGAAATGGGTTCATACAACAATCACAGCAATAGAAACTTAAGAAAAATAGGACATACATATAAGGAGCTTTGGCCCAGCCAGTTCAGTAATACAACAACAACAACAACAATATTTTACTATTGATAGTTTACCTTAGACTGGGTACCGTTCTAAGAGCTTTACATTTGTTAATATTTTTAAACATTGCAACAACCCACTAAGGCATACACTATTATTAGCTTAGTTTTGTAAGTGCAGAAATGATTTGTGACAGCAGAATTTTAAGTGAAAAATCTAAGAATCCGGGAAGTCTGGCACAGAGTCTATATTCCTAACCCCAATGCGGATAAATATTTCAGAGAAATACAAAAGAATAAGAGCATCCATCGTAAGTTCAATTCTGTTAGTCCATTTAGTAGATATATACCCTTGGAAAATTTTATTTTATTTTTTGCACTTTTCCCCCCTTGTTTTTAAAATAAGTGGAATGAAAGCAGTACCTATTTCATATGACTGCTCAGAGGTTCATTACACCAGACCCAATTGGTTGCAGATGGTAGAAACCCAACTCAGGCAAGCTTAAACCACCCTCTTATCCCAATGAAAAGGAAAGGGGGACGTACTTGGGAGGGTTCTGAGGTGGTTCTGAGACAGAAAGAAAATTAGGAACTCTTAGAAAGGAGAGAAACAAAACTCTCTCTGTGGATCCCAGCAATTCAAATGGCATCAAGGCTTTTTTTCTGCTGGTGTCTCATCACTTCTCTCTGCAGGTGTAATTTATCCCTCTCCTTCAGAAGAATGTTTCCCTCCATTCAGTGAGGAACATGCTACTTTGGGCTTCTCAGGCTCTTCCCTGTCACCTCCAAGATTTGGCCCATGGATATTTCTCAGATCTTCTTTCCTTCTACTCTTCCGTTTCCTCCGGCCAGACATACTAAGTTTCCTTGTGCCCTTGAACCCGCCAAGCATGCTACCATACAAGTCCTCCACTGGAATTCTCCACCCCAAGATAGCAATAGTAGCACTCAGTTACAGAGAATTTATTATGTTCAGATATGGTTCTATGCACTTTAATATAGAGAGTAATTCGTTTAACAATCAGCATCAAACCTCTGAAAAGGATACGACTTTACCCCCATTATACAGTTGAAAGAAATGAATTCATCGAAAACTATTTTACTCAATGTCACGCAGTCAGTAGCAGAGCTAGCTAGATTCAAGCCCTGGAAACTTGGCTTCAGAGTCTGTGTCTTTACATTTTCATTGTTACTTTCTTCAGGACGCTGCTCAAATACTACCACCTCAAAGACGTGACCACTCTATCCAAAATAATGCCTTTGGTACTCTCTTTTTTCCATGCTTTATTTTCTTCTAAGTATTTTAGCAGTACTTGGGCATGATATTATATATTTGTTGGCTGTTATTTGTATTCTCCAAAGTCACATAAGTTCAATGAGAACAGAGTCCTTTTTTTTAATGAAAATTTTTTATCTTAAATTACAGTCTAGTTAACACACAGTGTTATATTACCTTCAGGAGCACAATAGAGTGATTCAAAATTCTATACATCACCCACCCAGTGCTTATCACAAGTGCAGTCTCTCCAGCACCTATGTCACCCATCCCCTCACCCAGAAGAAAGTCTTTATCTGTTTGCTTAATCACCTGACACATAGAAACGTTCAGATATTGGTTGGATGAAGTGAATGAATGAATTATTGTATGGTTACTATGTGCCAAACACTATTCTAGATATTTGGAATGCGTCAAAAATCCTCACTTTTGCACAATTCACGTTAGATAGGGACTTCGGGGAGAAAAAAGAAACTAATTTATAATATAAACGTATATTTTTGTATGTTTGAAGGTGACAGAGTCTATAAAATGGGAAAGAAGTAGAGCAGGGAAACAGGAGATTGGGAACGGTACTGAGGAAGGCTGTTGCTAGTTCTATACAAAGATTTAAAGGTAAGGGAATGAACCACGTGGGAGAGCATTTCTGGCAGAGAGTATAACCAGTGCGCAGGCCCTCAGGCTGGAGTTTGATGGGAAAGCTGTCCGTAGTGTGGCTGAATTGAGTGAGGAAGAAATTAGAGTGAGGAGCTGAGGTGCAGGAGGTCCGAGGCAGGGGAGAAAGAAATAGGCCAGTTTACCAAGAGACTTGAGGCTGATTGTCAGTACTTGAAGAGAAATGATACAATTTTGCTGAATGAATAAATAAAGGGGGTGATTATTAAAAAAAACGAGAGAACTATAACCTGCTGGTTCTACTTAAAAAAAAAAAAAATCCTTGGGGGTGGGAGGCTCCTGGGTGGCTCAGTCAGTTAAGCGACTGACTTCAGCTTAGATCATTATCTCATGGTTCATGAGTTTGAGCCCTGCATTGGGCTCTGTGCTGAGAGCTCAGAGCCTGGACCCAGCTTCGGATTCTGTGTCTCTCTCTCTCTCTCTCTGTTCCTCCCTGACTTGCCTTCCTCTTTCAAAAAATAAATAAATGCTAAAAAAATCCTTACAATGACTGAGCCACTCTTCTCTGGCCTTGGATCTATTTCTTTCCTTTTTTTCTATTTATTTATTTTGAGAGAGAGAGAGAGAGTGAGAGCATGCACGTGTGTGGGATGGGCAGAGAGAGCAGGAGAGAGAGAATCCGAAGCGGGATCTTCGCTGTCAACACAGAGCCTGCTGCAGGGCTTGATCCTACATGCTGTGAGACCTGAGCTAAAGTCAAGAGTCACATGCCTAGCTGACTGAGCCACTCAGGCGTCCCACTTTGTGTCTATTTCTGCATAAATCCTGTGACCATGATTAGGAACCTAAGTAGCAAGGTTAGCTCACATTTGGTCAGCTGCCCACTTCTCAGAAAAGAAAAATGAAAACAGAAGTACTTTCTGGATAGAAAGATGAATTAATATGAGAAAGCGGTGATTCAGTTTAAAAACATTTACTTAGATTGGAGGAAAAAGAAAAGTCCCTCAAAAAGTCAGAGTGGGATCCCGGATATGGCTCAGGACAGCGAACATTTGAATATTTGCCGGGAATAACCCGGCAAACAGTAAATTTTAATTAAATTGCAATGCTCTTTTATCTCTTTTAGTCACTGAGAACCATTCTGTTTGCACTTATGGTATCCACTTTAGATTATCTTTCATTAAACTCACTGTTCCAGGCACTGGGGACATAAAATTAATTGACCAAGACATGCCCTCAAGAAGCTCACACTCTAGCGACACAAAATGTAAACAAATCACATTAATAGGACGTGCTTCCTAAAACCATGGAGAATACATTGCCTGCTATGGGAACGTTTTGGATGGAGCACTTACCTTATTATTTCCACAAATCAGTGTCACAGAGTGTTGTCCATGGGCTCCTTGCATCTGAATCACCTGGGGGAGTCCTTATTAAAATGCAGATTCCTGGGCCCATCCCAGACTTACAGAATCAGAATCTCCAGGGATAGAGCTTAGGAATCTGTTTTTTTAACAAGACTCCTAATGACTCTTACCCACACTAAAATTTGAGGATGATTGCCATATATTCTTTCTTTCCTCCAATGCTGCCTGGTAACAGTGCTGAGCGCAAAACCAGCTGCTATGAGCCGGTTTACAGCTTCATAGGGCCACAGGGGAATTTGCATGGTAGTCATTCTGCCACAAGGTGCACAGATCTGAAAATTCAGAACTGAAAATAGAACAGCACAGGCCCCCAAGCTATGCTTCAGATTTGTCAGCCAATGCTGTGGTTGTCTGTATTTAGAAACTAAATATTACTGTGGGTGAAAGGCTTCATTATTTTTTTATTGTCCATTGTGACTTAATTATTTTTAAAAACACTACGCTTTTGAGAAAGTCATTCTTTGACCACTGATAAGCCAACTGTAGTTTCCCTCAGGGTCAAATAGACATAGTTATCCGAGTTAACCCGATTGCCTGATTGGGGGGCTGGTGGTTCAACCAAACTGTTCTTTACATTGAAAGAAAGAAACTCTCTTTTTCTCTCTAACTCTCTCTTTTGTTAAAACTTTGGATGTAGGCACTATTTATTGTCCCTACAAAGAGTTTGTCTCTTATCTATGAATTCAATTGAGGAATCAGTTCTGATGATGGTCAGCTCAGCAATCCAGACCTCTCGAGCTCTGTTTCTCAGGATCACATGTTAATCTCTCTCTCTCTCTCTCTCTCTCTCTCTTTTTTAATCAATGTTCATTTCTATTGTAGTCTATGACTCTTACGTTCCCAAGTCTAGCTTGCTTCAACATATTCCTTGTGATTCCCTTTGCTTTTCTTTTACCTAGCCGTGAGATTCAGCAGTGCTGCCTAATCAATATGCTCTAATGTATCACCTTCATAACGCCAGTGTGTTACTTAGGGGTTTTTTTCCAATTCTTTCAATGAAAGGACAGAGTTTTTCTCTGACTATGTTACATATCAGGTGTTACTGGAAGCAACGGTTTACTGTCTTTGTCTACCTTATGACCCATGTGGCTTCACGACAGACTTTTATGTACAGATTCCTTCTTGTTAACTCTTACTCTTCCTTGAGAATCCTTCATGCAGTTAGTGTGATTATTATCACCGAATAATCATCATCACCATTTGCATTGGTGGATCCTTTGTTTATTACCCAGCCTGATACAGTTGTCAGCTCGGTGCAAGGCACTGTACAGCTTTGCTTCCTGAGAAGGGGTCGCTGGGTAAGAGCACCTGTAATTTTCCAGCTCAAAAACCGAACTCTTTGTTATGGCCATAAAACTATTTAAACTTTCTGTCCCTGGATTTCAGTTTTTCTGGTAACATGACTCTCTCTAATTTTCATTTTTATTGCTGACTCTTCTCCAATGTGTGCTCACCGCTCTAATTAGACCAGTTTTCTCTCAATCGCTTCCACATACTGTGCGCATTCTCACCTCTACACCCTAGCCCAGCAGGCTCATCTCACCAAGGTGATGCACCTCAATTATTTTCTGCTCGTGACCCTTCGCTCGTCTAGCCACAACGTACTCATTCTGCAAGAATCAGGTCCCACCACCTTCACAGAGCTTCTCTGTGATTTTGTCTCGTGTTGAGCTTCCCTTTTCTTATTCTTTTTGGACATTCTAAGTACTGTCATATTACCTACACCTCATTATTCATGTTCTTTATTTGGTGTGTTTTTTACCTAGTACATTGTTGTATAGTTGGCTTCTGTGGGTCAGCATTAGCTTTGCACTGGGACTCTTGGGCATTTGGACCACATATGACTATGCTTGTGTGGTATAGTGCTCAGTCCAGTTCTAGACATATAGCGCTCAGGTAGCCATTGTATAGATAGTGTGAAACAATATAAGGAATTGTTAAACAGGTGATTGCCTAAATTACTGCCACAGGGGTGATGATCACTAATACTACCTAGAAAGTATCATGTGAATTGGTCAACAGGAAAGTTGTTTTCAGTATGAATCCCATCAATGAGTGGTTCTTTTTATTAAGGAAAGGGTTTTTTTCCCTCTCTTTCATTGATGCACCTCAAAAGGGTAAATCTTGATCTTGTGAAAGCACACAAACTAGAAAGAAAGTCCCTTGAATGAAGTAGAGAATTTGATTCCAGTGCCAGATGCTATGAGGGTGAGGTTACTATTGGGCATACAGAAAAGTTACACTGGATCTATGACATGAGTAAGTAAAGAGTAACTCAGATTCAGTTGATTCAAAAATTCAAAAATTTTCTTTTGGTCTTCATTTCCAAGGCTTCTTACCAGTTCTTGAGTGAAGAAATTAACACCATAACTTATGCTGTAGTATTCGAAGTTGCTTTATTAATTTGAACCTGGGATATCTGTATGAGAATTTCTGTCATTCTATATTCTTTCTCATATAAACCTTTTTGATTGAAAGTTATTTCTTGTTAAAGATTTTCTTTCAAGTATTCTTATGCATAGGTGACAGAACTAGGTGAACCTTACTCAGATCATAAGGACTTTTCAGCATAGGTACTGGAAATTCAGTTTAAATCACTGTGAGCACAAAATGGAGCTTATTGGGTTGTATAAGCTGGGAATCAAGGATAGATCTAGTTTCATGCACATTAGAATCTAGGACTCTAATGATGTTATCAGACTTTTCTCTTCATCCCTTGACTCTGCTTCTTACTATGTATCAGTTTGAATTTTTTATACTCCATATGAGCTTTTCACATGCAGTTAGCTAAGGAGGCTACCAGAGGGCACAATTATCTGTTTCCAGCTTAATAACACTAGAGGAAATAGATATTCTCTCTCTCACCTTTGTCTTCAGAAAAGACTGATTGGTCCTGTAAGACATACAGTTCCTAAGAACTAATTACAGAGGCACTGGGTTTTATGATTAGTCAGGTTGGCTGTGTCCCTCCCCCCACCTCCAGGGGCCAGCGTAGGCTGGGCACCACATGTAACGGCACCTTATGATTACATGAATTCTCAGAAAAATAAAAGTGATGTCGGCCACTCAACCTATGTCTATAATTATGATCCGATAGTGGAGCTTATGTTGTCTATATTGGGAACAGCAAGGAAAGCAGGATGCACCCTGACAAAATTCATTTTTGCCTAGTGGTACTTTGTAAGACTGTGTGGTATAAAGATGGCTGCAACAAATCTTCTATCCCACGTATTTTCTTCAGTGTGATCTTGCCACATCCCAGTCAAGACACGGGGTCTAACTGCTTCCTGCTGCCACCTAAGTCTGGACTGTAAGCAATAGAATATGGCAGAACTGTTCCAGAAGCTTCTGGAACCAGGCTACAAGCCTTGCAGCTTCTGCCATCTTCTCTTGGAATGCTTGTGCTTGGAATGTTCCCTCCTGGAACCCAGAATGCATACTGTGAGAAGCCCAAGCCACATGGTTTGGCCACATGTATGTGTTATGATCGACAGTGCTAGCCAAGCCAAGCCTTTGAGTGATCCAGCCCAAGCACCCCCCATGCAAATGAAGTAACAGTCTTGGAAGTGGAAGTGTCAGCTTCAGTAGCAGCCCTTTCAGAGCTGTTGGTCATTTGTCCCGCTCAGCTGAGCCTCCAGACAAAAGTCTGGAATAAGTGACACCATTGTGTCTCACCATTGTGAGCCTCCAAATTAGTGAGCCTAATAAAAAAGCAGTTGTTTTATACCATTAAGTTTGGGTTGGATTGTTCTGAGGCAACAGATAAGAAGAGCTTACTTCATGTGTGAAGTGCCCAGCATGGGTTTTGGCAGAGGACAGAGAATGTATTTCCCTCCTGACATCTGAAACACAGTTATTCCAGATGAGAAACATGTATGTTGAAAATAGTATTATCAGAGAGGAATTTACAGATAGTGGTAGAGACAATCTGATATATTCTTTTAAAAGGGTGAGATCTGAATTTTGTGATCATAATTCAGCGAAGGACATTAATTATTGGAGACGAATGTAAAATAAAACCCAGGATAGAGCAATCATTGATCAGCACCTACTTGGGAGAACAATGAGATGCTGACTTGATTGAGACATATGGATGGGAGTAGAGATTAATTTCTAAACATGACAATTTACTGGGATCTTAAAAGCTCTGCTAAGGAGTTTAGATTTAGATAAAGACTAATAGGAGAGTGTGAAAATGTATTCTATTTGAAAGTTATATACAAAATATGGTAAGAGAGATTGTTGTAACCGTGTTTATAATGACATAGAGTGAGGAGTAAGAGAAGTGGCAAAGGTAACAATTTCATCCTGCATGACAAGAGCCTGCAAAATATATGAAGAGCATTGAATACATGTGGAAATGGTAGAAGGAAAATAGAATAATTCTGTGGCTGATCGTAATTGGAGGCTAATCATAAATTCTTGCTTCCTATAGATGATTAATCTTCACAATAATTCTAGAGTCTGGCTACAGTTGGTGGTAGGGGGCAGCTGGGGAAAAAAAGCTACTTTTGAGGGAATTTTAAGCATATGTGGTTAGTATAGAGATGTAGTTTTCAAAAATAGCAGAGAAAATAAACATGTTCTCACTTGACATATTTGTGATCTTAGGCTTTTCACACCAATCTTATCAATCGTGTTCCCAAACCAGACTAAAAGAATATGATGCACTTGACAGAGTGTACTTTTAAAGGTTCAGGATTTTGAAATCCCTTCCCTAGCTGTGGGATATAGAGCAAGTAACATTCTTAGAACTTAGTTTTAACATTGGGAAACTACTAATTGACCATTTCATCGATTTTGTGGGAGAATTAGATAAATAAAAAGATGTGAAATGTTTTTGCACACTATCAAGTGGTGTAAAGTTAAGATTCTTAAGATGAACCAATTTAGGAGGACTCGCAAGAATAAATTAGAATATTTCAGTTATATCAATGAATACATTATAGAGATAACCTCTCCGAGAGGTATACTAACTAGGGTGGTGTCCTGGGTTCTATGTAGTGCTATCAAGAAGGGTGTATTGGGGTGCCTGGGTGGCTAAGTCGGTTAAGCATCCAACTATTGGTTTGGGCTCAGGTCATGATCTTTTGGTTTGTCAGACTGAGCCCTGAATCAGGCTCACACTGAACTGCATGGAGGCTGCTTGGGATTTTTTTTTTTCTCTCTCTCTCCTTCTCTCTCTTTGCCCTTCCTTGCTCATGCTCTCTCTTTCTCTCTCAAAATAAATAATTAAACATTAAAAAAGAAGAAGAAGGATGGATCAGCCCAGACTGAAGGTTAGGGAACACTACTGAATGCTGGATTAGACTTGACTCATTTTATGGGACAAGGAGCCAGAAATTGGTGCAGAAGTAACAAAGCATGGGTATCAAAAGGTAAGAAATGAGGAATCAAATAAGGTCAGTCAGAGAAACAGATTTAGATAGACTGAACAATGTCGGAAAGTTCTCACTGGGTATCTGTAGGAGAGTCGGAGACAGTGGTATGATCAGTTTGCTCTATTCATTGGTCCTTTTGGTGTGGGGCTTTCTCCCCAAGAGGTTAATAGGGATTTTCTCATTATATGTGTACTTTGTTACGAGCTGTATCCTCTTCATTCTTAACAGTTATCAAAACTGGTATACCTGGTAGTTTGAATAAGAGAATTCCTGTTCATGGCTCAAGCTTAGACTCTGAGAGGTAAGGAATATAAAAGCTCTTGTCCTAGTTGGCTAGGATCAGCATCATGACAGAACACTTCAATTATGAGGGCAGGTGATATCATAGGCACCATATATAAAGTCTCTGCTTTGTGTCATGAATCCCAAAGCTGCTACTATGGTTTCCTTTATCTGTTTTCCCCTTTTATCCCTTTTGCAATCCTGTTGCCTCAGAAGTCATTCTACCACCTTGCCGTCTTCTTGGATTATTCATTTTACCAGGTTGGGTCTTCACCCTTCTTTTAAGCCTAGAGAATGTCCATCGTCTTTTGATTCCATGTCTCCCACAGCCACAGGCCACCCTTGCTCCACTCATATATTTTAATTTGGTTCCTATTGTCAGGGTCAAAACCTTGAAGAGATTAGTCAGCTATGGCAATTACATATACTGGTAGGTAGGCAGTAATGTGGTCAGTTATATTTCAGGTCAAACGTTGAGGTTATCTCCTGTTTCCATATGTTATTTGAGTGATGGAGCAGAATTTTATCACTACCAAGTAATGCTGTGTATCTGAAATAAACAGAGATTGGATGGTGGGCACAGTTTATAAATAAAAAATATAAGACATATATTTTCCACTTGCAAATATTTTTTCACTTTCTGGCATGGGATTTGAATTACATTTCAAGGTGAAATTAAAGAAAAAATTCATTGAATTAAAAAACTCTTTTCTATTTTAGAATAAAAATCCTAGTTTCACAGAAAAAATTGTGCAGATAGTACAGAGTTCCTATGCAACCCAAAACCCAGTACATTTGTCACACTCAAGGAATAAATACATATATGTTATTATTACATGAAGTCTAAAATCTAAATAGATTGTTTTAAGTTTCATCTTATGTCCCTTTTCTGTTTCAGAATTCCACTGAGGACACCATGCTAACATTAGTCTTAATCTTTATAGGCTCTGTTGACTGTGATGATTTCTCCAATTTTCCATGTTTTGGATGCCTTTGATAATTTTGAAGGGTACTGGTCAGGAGTTTTGTAGATGTACCTCAGTCGGGATGTGTTTAGGTTTTTCTCTTTATGTGATGGATTATGGTCTTTGGAGAAGACAATCGTGAGGTAAATTATCATTCCTACTGTATCAAGATTACAGCCTAGCAACATGACTTATCAATGTAGATGTTCACCTAGATCACCTGACTGAGCTAGTGTGTATCAGGTTTCTCCACTGTAAAGTTACTCTTTTTTTCCTTTTTTCCATAATGTAATCTTTAGAAGGAAGTCTTTAAGTACAGTCCACAATTAATATGTGGGGAGTTAAGGTCCAACTCCTTTAGTGATCATATTTACACGAATTTTTTTCAAATTGTATTACATGGAGGATTTGTTTACTCTCCTCTACTTATTTAATCTTCTTTTATATCCATATGAACTCATAGGTATCTATTTTATACTTTGAGCTATAATTCAATACTTTCTTTGATAAACTCCATCTTTTGGAGAAGTTGCAGGTGCATAACAAAAATCGGGTGGAAGATGCAGAAAGTTCCCATACACCTTCTGTCCATATACATGCACAGCCTCTCCCCCTATCAACATCACATACCAGAGTGTTATATGTGTTACCATAAATGAACCTAAATTGACATGATTATCACCAAAAGTCCATATTTTACGTTAGTGTTCACTTTTGGTATTGTACATGCTATACGTTTTGATAACTGTTCTAGAACATGTACACACCATCATGATATCCTCTAGAATAATTTCACTGACCTAATAGTTCTCTGCACTCTACATAGTCATCCCTCCCTCCTGCTAAGCCCTGTCAACCACTGATCTTTTTACTGCCTCCATAGTTGCACTTTTTCTAAAATGTCATATAGTTGGAATCAAACAGTATGAAGCCTCATCAGATTTTTTTTTCACTTAATAATGTGTGTCTAAATTTTCTCGATGTATTTTCACACATTGACAGCTTGCTTCTCTTTAGTGCTGAATAATACTTCATTGTTTGTATGGTACCACAGTTTATTTATCCACTCATGTGCTGAAGGACGTCTTGGTTGTTTGGCAAGTATGAAATAGCTACTATAAACATCTGTGTGCAACTTGTTGTGGATATAAGTTTTAGCTCCTTTGAGTGAATGCCAAGGATTGTGATTGCTGGATCATTTGGTAGGCATATGTTTAGTTTTGCAAGAAGCTACCAAACTGTCTTATGAAGTGGTTCTACTATTTTGCATTCTCACAGCAATAGATCAGAGTTGCTGTTGCTGCACATCGTTGCCAGTATTTGGTGCTGTAGTGTTCAGGATTTTGGCCATTCTAATAGTGATATATTGTTTTAATTTGCATTTCATTAATGACATATGCTGTTGAGCTTTTTCCATATGCTTATTTGCCATATGTATAATCTTTTGGTGAGATGTCTGTTTAGGACTTTTGCCCACTTTGATATTAGGTTGTTCATTTCCTTATTGTTGAGTTGTATGCATATTTTGACGCATTTTGATGCATTGTTGAGTTGATGCATATTTTGAGTTGTATGGTCTTTTATCAGATATGTCTTTTGCAGATAATTTCTGCCAGTCTGTGGCTTGTCTTTTTAGTCTCTTGACAGTGTCTTTCACGCAATAAAATTTTAAAATTTTAATGAAGTCCAACTTATCAATTATTTCTTTCACAGATCATGCTTTTGGTGTTGAGTCTAAAAGTCATTGCCATACTTAAGGCCCCCTAGATTTTCTCCTATTTTATCATCTAGGAGTTTTATAGTTTCGCACTTTACATTTAGATCTTTGTTCCATTTTGTATTAATTTTTGTGAAGAGTGTAAACTCTGTGTTTAAATTCAGTTTATTCATTCATTCATTCATTCATTCATTCACATATGGGCATGCAGTTGTTACAGACCCATTTTTGAAAAGACTGACTTTTCTCCAATGTGTTGGCCCTTACTTCTTCTTCAAAATCAGTTGTGTTCTTGCTTTAGCCAATGGGAACTCTTTCCATTGACCGAGTGTCCCCTTTGACATATTGCCATTGTTTCAAAAACATTTTTTGAGCACTTCCTTACCGTCTGGCACTACAAGATATTCCAGGCTCATTTTGTATATTTCCTGCCCCACTCCTAAAACAGCTATTTCTTCAAGGAGCTGTGCTTCTTTTAATTGCAGAATGGTTTTTGAAACCAAGATCTGACTATTAGATATGCTCTTTGTTCTTGGGTATCATTGTTTTAGGTCTTCTCAGATGGTAGAGCAATGAAATAAATGTATGTCTATCAACTCATGTATATACACATACACATGTGAACACATACACATTTCTGTATGTAACTGTCTGTATCTATATGAAACTTTCTTTATCTGTATCTGGTGTCTCCAATAGTAATGCACCACATATATCATTCTAGCCTTTTCCCTTTGCTTAACTATGACTTCTTACTCCAAAAGTGAGAAACTTGGCTACTATCATCTATCTTTACTTTCAATTTTGGTACACATATATAATGATTTCAGAATTGTTAACCCATACCTTTACAGAAACCAACATTTATAGAATACAATGTTATGCACATTTCTTTTTTTCCACTCTAGTCTTACAGACTCTACTCACTTTCAAAGTTTCTTTACGTGGCACACTTTCCCTTCACCCTCATTCAACTTCTTTTATACATTTGTAATAGAGTTATAGTCTCTCATCACATTTTGCATTACATCATGGAGTCCCTCAACTTTCTAAATGATTTTTTCAAAATATGTGAACATTATATACTCTTTGTGCTATAGATGTCTATGGATTAGGACAACTGCATAGTATCATGTATCCACCATTATAGGATCATACATAACAATTTTACTGCATGAAAAATCACTTTTTCCCTTATCCATAGGCCCACCTGATGGTTCTCCCTGGAAACTACTGATCTACTTATTGTCTTTAAAGTTTTGACCTCTCCATGTCATTTCCGTGGAATTATACAATATGTAGACTTTTCAGTCTGGCTTCTTTTACTTAGTAATTAGTAGTATTGAAGGTTCATCCATATCTTTGCATGGCTTCATAGCACATTACTTTTAATCACCAAATAGCATTCCATTGTATGGATATCCCACAGTTTGTTAACCATTCACCTATTGAAGAACATCTTGGTTGTTTACACTTTTTAGTAGCAATCAACAAAGCTTCTGTAATACTTACATGCAGGTTTATGTTGACATTAATTTTCAAATGGATTGGATGAATATCTAGGCACACAATTACTGGATCATATGGTAAACTATGTTTAGCTTATAAATACTGCCAAACTGTGTCCTAGAGTGGTGGCGTAGCCTTCCTACCAGCAATGAATGAGAGTTCCTGTCACTCTGTGTTCTTGCCAGAGACAGATATTGTTAGTTTTTTGGCTGCCAGCCGTTTGAATCAGCATGTAATGCTATCTCATTGTTGCTTTAATTTGCATTTACTTAATGCCAAATGATGTTGAGTATCTTTTCCTAGGCCCATTTGCCATATGTATAACTTCTTTGGTGAAGTGTCCAGGTCTTTTGCCCATTTTTTAAAATGTGTTTGGCTTTTATTGTTGAGTTTTAGAGTTCTTTGTATGTTTTGGATACCAATACTTTATCAGATGTGTGATTTGCAAATATTTTCTCCCAGTGTATAGCTTGTCTTTTTATTCTCTTAACAGTTCTTTGCAGAGCACAAGTGTTTAGTTTTTTTTTTAAGTCCAATTTATCATTTTTTCTTTCATAGTTGTGCTTTTCTTTTTGTATCTAAAAGTGCATCACCAAATTCAAGGTTACATACATTCCCACTCCCACCCTGTTTTCTTCCAAAAATGTTATAGTTTAAAATTTTATATTCGGGTCTATGATCCACTTTCAGTTCTCTTTTTGTGTAAGATATAAAGTCTGTTTCTAGTTTTTATTTCTTCTAATACAGATACCCAATCGTTCCAGCACCATTTACTGAAAATACTCTTCTTTCTCTATTGAATTACTTTTGCGCCTTTGTCAAAAGTCAGTTGACTATATTTGTATGGGCTTGATTTTTGGAATTTAGCCAAATATACTGTCAGAGGACATGGTCCCCACAAGACGACTCTCATTTCAGACATCAGCCATAAGGTCAGGGGGTCTCTAGGATTACCCTCACTTGAGACCAGTTGGCCACTATTATTGCTAGTCTTGTGTGTCAATTTAACAAGGCTATGGTACTCAGGTATTTATTCAAACACTAGTATGGATGTTGCTGTGAGGATATTTTGTAGATATTGTTGACATCTGCAATCAATTTACTTTAAGGAAAGGAAATTACTCTCTATAATGTGGATGAATCTAATCCAATCAGTTGAAGTCCGTAAGAGTAAACACCGAGGTTCCCCAGGGAAGAGAATTCTGCCTCAACACTGCAACATCAACTCTTACATGAGTTTCCAAACTGCCAGCCTGCCCTACAAATTTTGGACTTGCCAGCCACTATGAAATTTCATAAGCCAATTTCTTATAAGAAATTCTTTCTTAATGGTCAGTCAGGGTTTCCAAGACAAACAGGGTTTATGTATGTAATATAGCTAAAATATAGATGATTCAGATACAAGTTTAAAGGGTCCCCTCGATCATTTTCACGTTTGATAATTCACAACCAACTCAGAAACACATTATACTTAAGATCCAAGTTTTTGTTACAGTGAAAAAATGCAAATTAAAATCAGTCAAAGGAAGACATGCACGGGGCAGAGTCTGGGAGGGGTCCAAATGTGAAACTTCTAGTTGTCCTCTCCCCATGGAATCACAGGCTACTTTACCTTTTCTTGGCCACAGTCTGAGACAATGCATACAGGGGATTGCTCTCAATGGAAGCTTACAAAAGCCTTGGGTGTACAGAGATTTTACCTGGGCCTGACTTTATACTTCCTGTACTGACCTTCAGTTGCCAGTTCTTCCTAGAGATTGAGCTAGTATCATTAGTCCCTAGTTCCTCAGGGGCTCACAACCAATTTGGTGTGGCTCAGAGCTTCCATTAGAAACCACACTTTTGGCCCGTCTGGTGGCCAAAGTCTCTGAGCCAACAAAGGCACCCCATCCGGCAGAACATCTCAGAGATCTGGAGATCGTCTTCCAGAAGTTGAAGGCAAAACTCATACCTCTCTCTGGGCAAAATTAATTCTTCATTACAGATCACATAACAGAAGTAAACAAATATGGATTTTAGATACCATGAAACAATGTAAATTTGCATGGTAGTGACAGTATTTACCAGTGCTGAAACAATACAAGCTTTGAGATTTTTAAAGAACTTACAAATTTTCCTTGGCTAAGTTGATTATAAGTTATAACATGTTTCAGTATATTAAAAATTTTTTTAAATGCTTTATTTATTTCTGAGAGAGAGAGAGACAGCATGAGCAGAGGCGGGTCAGAGAGAGAGGGAGTCACAGACTCTGAAACAGGCTCCAGGCTCTGAGCTGGCAGTCAGCACCCACGAACCCACGAGCCATGAGATCATGACTTGAGCCGAAGTCGGATGCTTAACCGACTGAGCCACCCAGGCGCCCCTGTTTCAGTATTTTGTAACACAAACTTTTAAATAAGAAAGATACTTCAAATGGTCAATTTTTATATGTAGACATTTTAGTTGTTGAGTCTTTCTATATTATCACATGCTAGTCTTTATAGGCTGTTGTTTATCTCTAACACTGTAGGAAAGAGAATAGCCCCGCACGTTGTCTTTCCCTCACGGGTGTATTCTTCCAACTTCTTTAAAGTTAGCTCATCATTCCTTGCTTATAACATAATAGTTTTTGTGTGTTTTGTTGTTTCAGTGATTGGATTACTATATAAAGCTCTCTTCATTGGTTTTCATTAGCTTACAGTGCTTTCAAAATGCCACCTCTTGAAAACAAGTTTAGCTAAAAGCAAAATAGCTGTATCTTCATTTCAAGCATATTTTGTGTCTGTAGGACCATCACAAGGCAATGACCACCCACTTGGGGATTTAGCTTATTAGGGACAGAATGCTAAAGGAAAGCAGGCAAACTTTTGGTGGTTATTTTCCCTTTAACAATGAAAGGCATAAACTATGGCTAAGGCCACGCGATGATGTGTGTGGTGTTCACAGACTGTATTGCTTGGGTGGTTTCAGAGAAAAACACTTTCTGAAAGTAGGATTTTTCACTCTCCCCCTATTATCTCAGGCTGCCCCTGCTGGGTCCGTAGGGTGATTATGTCTGATTCAGTAGTCTGTAATACTCTCATCTCACTTGGAAGTGTTGCATACAAATCATCCATTAAAAGGGCAGACTAGAAGATAACACTGAATGCGGTTTTAAGATTCGGTAGATGCCTTTCCAATTTTGTGTAGCTTCAGGGGAGGCATCCCTGCAAACTGCTTTCATTTAAAGCTTCTTCCATTTCCTCACTAATTCATGAATTCATTTTCCATTAAGCACAACTTCATTATTTCCTTTTTCCTTTCGTACACTGTCGTAGCGAAGCAAGGACCTGAAAGTTCTTGACTCTCATGGGTAGCACACCCTTCATTTTTAAATCAGCCATTTTGGCTTGGAAAAGTTCCTCCACTAGATCTAAGCTGGATGAAATCTCGTCTTAGCAGACCATCTGTTTTTAGTCATAGCCTTTTGACTCAGGATGTCATGGAATAAGAAAATATGACACAGTTTAAGTTTGGTGTTACTAAATATATAACACTTTTGAAATAGATTTCTTATATTTATAAATGTTTCTAACTTTTTGCATTAAATATTTGTCCTCCCTTATTTATGGTCAGAAATATTATTTTGTAAATGGCATCTCCTGGTTAGAGCACAGAATTGACTAACGCTAGGTCATTCACATTAATTTAGAAAATTTCATTATCACTAATCTTACAATGGTTAGATTTAAAATATACATTATGAGTACCATAAGATAATTTATATGCCAGTTTATAAAAAGTAAATATGTTCATCTTAATTTTAGAATTGTAGTTTTTTTAAAGAACTAATTATTTGCAAATATGTTCTAAACTTTAAACTATTTTGAAAGGTATCAAGTAAGTGACAGAAGACATTTGTAGATTTTTTACACTCCAGATTTTATTCTATAACCCAGAATTTAGTATTAGGAATACTTTATTTATAAAAGTTCATCTTGCTTGATATTTGGCTGTATACTGACCAGTGAGTATTTTAACGAAACTATTTTCAGTGTGTTACATATATGGTAGAACTCTGGGCTCCCAATCACCCAATAATTTGTTATATTCTCTGGTAACATATGCCCATGGTTTGCCTCTTAATAAAGCTCCTGAGTCCTCTTATGCTGTTGTTTTTACAAAGAACACCAACTATATCTTGGATTGATTGAATGCAAAGAGATATTATTTCATATATAACAGGTACTTAGAGTTTATTCTCAAATAGAGTACTACTCAGTATTTCTGAACAGCTCAAGTGATAGAGTCAATAACTGTGGATGAGTGACGGTAGAAGGATGTGAAAACTGTATTGTATCATATCAGCACTCCCTAGTCTATGCTTTGTGCAGCTTCCCAGATCTTAATTGGTGTATTCTGAGTTTAAAAAGGTACAGCAGAGCTATGTTACACGACTATCAACATTGTGGTTTGTGTGCACGTGTGTGTTTTTAAAAACATTCTCAAAACTTCTCAAAACATTTTCTACATTAAAAGAATTGACAGGCTGATGCAGGGTCAGTGGCAGATTAGATAATGGTCTGGGAAAAACACAGGGTTTTTCAAAAATTTTACTTATGGAATACCTTTATCATTTTATTTTTTCAAATAAATCCCTATCACCATTATTCAGAATACTGGTGTTCAGAATACTAGGATATAGTATGGGAAATACTGATATAGACACGGACTTTTAAATCTATGTTTGGATTGAGATATAGTAGCAAAAATTGTTACCTGGGTCATATTACTTGGAACTTTTATGGCTTTTATTGCTTTTATGAATTGTTCTTTGGTGTGATTTCATTGGTGTATGCTCAAGGACACTTGAGGAAACAGTCCTATGAAATTCATTGCTTGGTCTAATGTAAGAATATTATGATATATAGATATTAGCCAGAGCATAAAACTTATGACAGATTGTATTTTCCCAAAATGACCTCAATAATATTTTCCATTTCCATATTCTCGTATGCAGTGTGACCTTGACACTCCTCCATTAAAACATGGATCCCTTTCTTGAACCCCTTAAGTATGGGTGGGCTTTGCAACTGACCGCTTTGGGAGAAGGAAGCTGTATGACTTCAGAGGTTAGTTGGTAAGAAGCCTTTCAGTCTTTACTGGGGTCTCTTGGAATGCTTGATTTGGGGATGCTCCCTCAAGGACCCCAGAACCCATGTTGTGTGAAACCCAAATGACATGGAGAGACCACTAATGGGTGGTCGCTGGCAGCCCCTTTTTGAGACAGTAGTGAACAGCCATATGAGATGGCTGCAGTGAGCCATCTGAGCGTCAGGCTGCAGCGTCATGAGAAATTCTGGGTGGGAGCTGCCTCTTTGAGCCCAATCAACCAACGGAAATGTGAGAAAAAATAATAAATCATTTTTTAAGATGCATTTTGGAGTGGTGTTGTTAAATGGCAAGGGGTGATGGGACGTGAATGAATAAAGCACTCGTGTTTAAAGTTTTTACCTCCATTTTATGACTGTAACCTTGTTCTTCCCTTGACACAACCCTGGTATGTGCTTCACATTCATGGCATCTAGCTTTTATTTTATCCATCTTTGTAAAATGCCTTAAATTCATTTTGTAAGAAGTTTCAACGGACATAATTCTTTGTGTATAAAATTCACATCATGTCCAAGTCACAAGTATATATATTAATTTACTTACCTTTTTGAATTTTATAAAGAAATCAGAAGCATGCTAAGAGACAACCTTGTACTTCTAGTCTCAAGGAAATTGAGATTGGGTGAGCAAAACCGAGCTTCATATTCAACGTATCTCTACATGTAGAAGGCATATTTGACTATGTATTTAGCTATTCAAACTCTGCATGTAAATCTGCGTGGCAAAAAAAAAAAAAAATCACCCAGTACTAAACATGTCTTATGTTTTAGCACATAGAGGAAAAAAGAACTATGTTTCTGACCTCTGAGGCATGGCTTATCAGAATGATGAGACATGCAGATGAAGGTGACAGATAAAACAAAACATCTGAATTCCTAAATTACTAATAGAATTCTTAATTCCTTTATCTCAAAATTTTCAAAATCTGTTTTACTAAATATGGAAACTGGAAATCACCTTTATATAATAACAAAGACATTTTATTTTTTCAGGAAATAATAATAAACATTGAAATAGTATAAATAATAGGTAAAGCCAAATGCATCTTACCTATGACTAACAGGTATTTATTAAAGAACATTTTTTCTTTCCCACTGAAGATTCCTGTATTATTGTTTTTCTCAAGTATTAAAATAGCTCATTTGCTTTTGCCTCTAAAGAAATCAAGTCTGTGTTTGAAGAAACATGGTTTCTATGGTTTTACGTTCAGCAAGAACAAATGAAATGACTACAAAAGTGTCCTGAACGAAGAACATGAAGTATCCAAATAATGCCAACATGTTTTCTCTCTCATCTATAGGAATATATGGAAAGCCGAGACTATCAAAGTATCTTTGCTAATGTGCGCTGTTTAAAGAGATTGCATTTTTCAAGTTCACGTAAATGCTGATAGTATTTATATTTACTCAAAATATATTGATGTACCTTTGCACAGGAAAGCTATTTTAATCAAATTGTAGGACATTAGCCCCAGGAGGGCAGAGATTTTACATGTACAGAGCAGTGTGGGGCCTGGGCTGCACCCCTACTGCAAAGATACAAGTCAGTAACATTAAGCCTTAGAAAATCTCTCTGCCGTCCTACAGGCTTCACAGAGTGTGGCAGTGAAATTCCAGGTTGGAGGTTTTGAATGGGGCAGGATGGGAGTTGGGAAGACAAATAAGGAGATGGTGGAAAATAGACAGTAACTTTATCGTTACTGATTTTTTATTTTTACTGTTTCCTTGCTGTTTCAGATATAGGTGGCTGATCAATCAATACGGTAGAAATCCTCACCCCATACAAGAGATTGATGTCTACTTTTTATTAATTTGGTTTTACCGGTGAAATCTACCACACACTTAGAACCGCTGCTGGCACCCAGTGGGTGCACAATCAAAAGCTGTTCACCCAGGTTATAATACTAATAGCTAACCCTTCAATGTCACTTGCTATATGCCAAGCACCAGAGTCATTATCTTCCATAGATCAAGTGATAGGATTCTCACAACAGCATTGTAAGACAGGTACTGTCGTTATCTCCATTTCTGAGACGAGAAACTAAAACTCATGGCTGTAACTTGCCTGAGATCCTATGTCACCAGAGGTAGAAACAGAACTCGAGCCCCGGCAACCTGACTGCGGAGTCTGGTTCCAGTATCTGCTACACTGCCGTCCCTCTTACCTCTTACCACTTACCTCTCTGCAAGGTAAGTCCTACGACTTGAGAGGTGGCTGTTTACTTACACATACCTTTCGCAGACTCTGAGAAATTGATCTGAGTGGGAAGATCAAGTTGGGGAGCATTGAGGTGGCTCTGCAGAGATGCTGGTGGCACTTGAGGAACAAGAAACAATGTTTTGTATAATTACTTTCCCCACTCCGGTCGCATAAGGTCTTGCAGAAAAGCCTCCTGCATAAGATTGAGTGAAAGATGTAGTTGTCATCATGATCGCCGTGCGGGCTGAAGTGACAGAACAAATGACCTTGCTAGAACAGTGCTGCTCTCCAAGAGCCAGGATGCACAGAAAACTAGAGGAATTTTAGGGTAATTTGAACAATATTTTCAAGGATGGCAGCACAGGTTTCTTTCTTCGCAGCAGGCGGCGTTAGCGGGGAGTCCTTTTTAAGGCTCTGTTCTTATCACCTAAAACTTCCAAGGCTTAACTAACTGCCAGGATAATTAGCCCCCCCTGCATACTGGAGGTTCTTTTAGATCCACTTTCGATACATTAAGAAAAAGAAAGAAAATAATCATTTTCGGGTTGAACCACCTGGCCCTCGGATTCTGATATATGGCAAATTGCAGCCCGACAGGAACTGAAACCACATTTCTTTAGGACAATTTTGAAAGAAACCTATTATTTTTTCCCTTATTTTTGAGTGCATAAAATTGTAATATACATTATAGATTTTATTATTTACAATGCCTCCGAGTGGGGGGTTGCAATTAGAATCATGGTACTTTGGAGCGGAAGAGATCCACTGTTGCTAAACCAACCCTCTCCTTTTATATTAATCATAACTACCACACAGACCTATGGTGTGTCACGTCTGAATGAAATACCAAGTAAAATGTTCTGTACTTTCAGACTGCCTACTGATCTTAATGCTTGCTCAAGCCTTCAGTCTAGGGTAAATAATTCAAATCCTTTTCACTTAAAATGCTCAAGGAGATTTGTGGATCTCAAATCCTGGTATGGTTTCACTGAATACCTACAGGAAATAACAAGGAACCTCTACATCAAAGAAAGGCTTATAGTGCTTTGTCTTATCGACATAAGCCCACATCTGTCATAGGAAAAAAGATGGCTGTTGGCATTTGGTACTTTTGATAACAAAACCAAGATATATGGCAAGGAGAACATTACTTCTGTAAGATACTGAAGTCTTCTAATGTATTACTGTATTAATCCAAATTGCATATCAGCTGTACAAGTTATGGTCCATCCTCAATATTGAATGTTATTGAGTCACCAAAAAGAATGAGTGAGCTATGCTTGTTAGCTTCTCAAGTGAGAAAAACAGGTAGGAGAGATGTTTTTATAATGTAATCTTATATTAATGATTTGAATATGATGATATAAACAGGAAGAACAATATGGAAGAATATATAATGGGTAATTAAAGTGAATTGCCTCATTGAGGGTGTGAGTGGGGATGAGAGATAGAAATAAATGTGCAAGGAAATGGCAATCAAGCAAAGAGAAAAGAAAACCGTTTCACCTCAAAACGTGTGATATGTGTGTATTTCAAATTGCATATGCATGTAGAAAGGACATGTCAGAACGCCATGTTAAAAAAGCATGTCATCACCCAAGAGAACATAATTATAAACAGAAATACAGTCCTCCTACTATATGAGTTTATGTCCATGGAATGGTGGAACTTCCTGTGAGCAAGTTCCTGAGTTCACATGGGGGGAGCAGAAGGAGCTAGCCTTTCAGTTTGAATACTAACTTTGCAACTTCCAAGCTGCATGATATCAAGTACTTTTCACATTGAAAAATGAAGATAGAATTGCATATGTTTCTGTGAAAATTAAATGAGATCATGCGGTGTAATAATTGAAAACTGTAGCAAATTTCGGGGAGAAATCATTCTTTTTTCCTCCTTTAAATGCCTTTTCTCAGCTATTTCTCTCATATCTGTCATTTAAAACCTAGAAGTTTGAAGTGTGGACACTGCATGACAATTTCACAATGACTCCCATCAAGTGCTGTGTTATCTTGTACACTCTCTATGTGCTATGGCTGTAGTAGATTGGGGAAATCAGTAAGGACCAAATTGATTGGAGAGGCTTCATAGAGGGAGATTTTGAATGATGTGTGGAATTCTCATGGGAGAAGACATTCCAGATAAAGGAAAAACTTGAACAAGGGTACTCCTTCTGGAACCATAGTTGTGCTTTCTTCAAAGATTTCATGTTGGAGAAATTAGAGAATGATGTTGGTACATAGAAAAGACTTCTACTGTGTAAGGGCAGAGAAGACAGGTATGGTAAGCTAAATTGATTATGTAGAAAATTAAGAAAAGCAGAATTATTGTCTAATTTTAGGGGGGTGGCATTGAATTGAAAGGGACTAAAGAGATGATGTTATCAAATTAGTAAGTATGGTGTTCTGGTTATGCCTAGTATGCAGACTGTGGGGTGTTTGCTAATAGATTTTTTAAAATACTTTTTCTAATTGTTATGTTGTGTGAAGATACACTTATATAAATATATTTCTACTGTGTGTAAATACATTTACACAGTGCAATCAATCAAGCAACTTTTTTTTAATTGGGGCATTATTATGTCTAGTTAATAGCAATTTTTCACAGGAAATTTATCTTATACTTCTTTGGTGTCCATTTTTCTCATTGTTTGAGGCCAACCTTAAAGTATCAAATTCTTTTTTTTTTTTTTGTATTTTAGACATACACATATATGATTTTAATAGTTTATTATTCAATGACTTTGTTGAGGGGAGTTCTTTGTAATTTTTTCATTTTTGAATTTAGTTTTTAGTTTTTTTATGTTTTTATTTTATTTTATTTTTATTTTTTTTTTTACAAATAGTTTATTGTCAAATTAGTTTCCATAAAGTATCAAATTCTTTGACTGAATCTCTTGAGATCCTATAATCTCCTCTCATCGCCATATATTTAGCAAGAAAAGTTTGTAAATGAGTATAACAAAATTTGTGATATGTCTTAGAGGTTGAGGAGATGGAGTCTAAAATCCTAATTTTTACCTCACTCACCATCAAACAAGGAAGTGAGTGTTACGTGAGGAATAACAGCCAAATGGAAAATAAATCACTACTTTACTAGTAGTTTGGCAAGGTCCTTACAAATCCCCAAAGAAGAACTTTCCTGGAAAAACTGAGTTAAAGCCATATTCTGAGCTCAAGGCTACAATGGTAGCTTAATTCCTCTGCCTGTTGTATTTCACCGTTTTGAGATTGCTGGTCCATATCTTCCCCTGAACTCTCTAACAGAGACAAGCATCCAGGGCTTTACCTGAGAAATCCAGTTCGCTGAATGGGCTTCCAGTGTAGAGTACCTAAAGCAAAAGGCCAGACTACTCAGATGGTCCAGACCCTCTTATATCAGTCATACGATCATAAGGCAGCAGAGGGCAGTAACATTGATTCATGAAGCAAAAAGGGAAAATAGTTCCTGTCTTTAATGAAGAGCAAAAGTAGGTTCAATGAACATCCTGAGTTCAGTCGAAATAGATGCAATGCAATGAATGTTAAAGTAGGTTAAGTACTAGAGAAAGTGGTGACACAAAAGTGGAAGTGATTAATTCCTTGAGTGGATCCAGGAAAGCTTCATAGAGGAGGATACATTAGGGATAAATAATGTTTGTCAGAGTAATGAAGCTAACAAGGAGGAAATTCTAGGAATTGAGAATTTGGTAAACCATAGTAAGCTTTGGGAAAGAGAAACAGTTTGGTGTGACTGAAGAATTTTTCAGAGGGGGAAAAAAGTAAAAACTGAAAGGTCTGAAATCTTGTTGTTGGAGAAGGTCATCAAGAGGACTTGACATGAGGTTGGCCTGCAAGCTGGACATGGGTAATTGGAGGTTCCTCACCCCTCCACTGTCTTTGGAATGTTCATTCTGCTTGTCTTCAGAGCTCCTAGAAGATACCCCAACAATGCAGTCTTGAGATGGGAATGTGGCACTGAGACTATCAAGATGGTGTACGTGACTGAACCCAGTTAGGGTCTCTATATAAACTGTTAAGATTGCTGTGTGGGTGTAGGGATATACTTATTCATGGTCACCTAAGACAAATCTCATATGACAAATTTTCTTGCTTATTGAACCTGCCTCCTACCAATCGGGAGTGGCCTGCCTCTTTGCTCTCTCACTGTCTTCCACATTGGGGGTGGGGGGGCCTGGTTTCAGAAACTTCCTGGGAGGCTCCCAAGGAGGGTGTAAATAGCATGCTAAAGAATAGAAGCTTTATCCAATGAAATCTATGGGAGGGGTGATAAAAAAAAAGACACTAGAGTTAAGGTTTGCCCTAATGATATGAATAGCTGGTTATCTCTAAAGATGCCATTACATATCTCCATAATATTCCCTATGGTAGCTATAACAAGTTATCAATAAACTTGTGACAAATTATCAACAAACTTGGTGGCTTGAAACAATATACATTTATTATCTTAACAGTTCTGGAGGTTAGAAGTCCAAAATAGGTTGTCCTGGGCTAAAATAATGGTATCAGCAAGGCTGACTTCCTTCTAGAGGCTCTAGGAAAGAGTCTGTTTCCTTGCCTTTTTCAGCTTCCGGAGCCTGCGAGGATTCCTTTACTTGTAGACTGCAGAAGTCTTCAAAGCCAGCAATGGCTGGTCAAACCATCTCAGGCTGTGTCACTCGGACATGCTCTCTTTTCTCCCTCTCTCTTTTATTCTAAAGGACCCTTGTGGTGACATTGGGCCCACCCAGATAATCCAGGATGATGTCCCCATGTCAAGGTCAGCTGATTAGGGATCGTAATTCTTCTCTCCATGTAACCCGACATACCAGTCACAGATTCTGAAGATTAGGGTGTGAGAGTATTGGGAGAGCTCCTATTCCGCCTGCCCTACATCATTTGTATATATCGATTGAACAGATTAGTTTTTCAATATCACATTCTTATAACCCTGTTCTATAATGACAATGATAATAATAGGTCATAGGCTTAGTGTATAAGAGATCAGATGATATAATGAAAATTTATCATGGATTCTCTAAAAATGTATAAGACATACTAGCAAGCAGCTCATCTTTCTTGAGAAAACAACTCAGCAAAGCGGTAGCAGTATTCATTTAGATAACATTTTATTTGTTAGAGCAAGTTTTGACAGACTTCATTTTAATGGCTGGAGAAATTAAAATCACAACATTTAGTGTGTTGGCATACTTCTACAGGTAGTTGCAGACAATTACATATTTTTGAAATAAAATCACTGCTGCTACATTTTAATGAGAAGATTTGAGGATAGATAGAAGCCATACATTTAAGGAGACATGCTTTAATAGGTGGTAGAAAACTGGCAGAAAATATATCCACTGTGAAGATTTCTACAGTTCCCAGTGATTCTTTTGGTATAAATAACATTTTTAAATGTGTACTTTCCTGAACAGAAAAAAACAGCAATTCACTTTCTGAATACTTTCATATTTACAATGCCCTTTTAAAAATAGTAAGTTAAAAGGGAGTACTGTAATGTGAACTATACTATTTTCACAATTAAGAGAAGTAAAGAATTCAAATATACTAGCCTAATGAGATCCGATATTTCTCACTACTCTGAAAGGTTATAGAATAGAATAGTTCAGCTTTTATATACACTATTTTTACATTTACAACCATGAACAATATTAGAGCTTGACACATTTATGTATTTCTGATTAAGAATTTAAAGTTATAATCTATTAAATAAGTATAGAAACAGCACATACCTCCTTGTGATGTTAACCCAAAAAAACAGAATTGTTTGTCTTTTCATTTGTGAAGTTTTGTGTTTTTTTTTTAATATTAGGAAAGAAAACGAATATAACAAATAAAAGCTTAAGTTGTTTTAGTATAAATTTAAGTTCAGAACAACCCATGCAATGGAAAGATGTGTTCGTTCAATTATTTCAGCTCTAATTTCTCTTTTAATTTACACAAAAACCAAGTTTACTCAAAATATATCTCATTGTTATAATAGCCATTTCTTTTTTACTGCTTTATATTCTGCCCCTTCATTCTCTCATATCCCCCTTTCTGTAACAGAGCTCATTACCAAGATGATAGGGGACTAGTTTCAAAGGCAACATGAGTCACAAAAAATATCAATCCGGTGGTTTCCTTCAGGACATTCATATATTGTGTTAGAAAGAAAACCTTTCCTTGGGCGCAGTGATATCACTCCTGAGAAACCAATTACTTTTCAAATATTTGCAATACTATTTTGACACAACTAACTATGTCATGTAGGAAAGCAAACCATAGCTGTACGGTACATAGTTATGGCATCATATCTACAGTTCCTACACTGTAAACAGAAAAATGGATTTAAAATACTTAGGTAGTAATTAATAATTAGATCATTGATTCAAGTCATTTTTATACATTAGCCGTCCACAGCCTGGCTTTCTTATGTGTCACAACAATTATCCATAGTTCTCTATTTTTACCTTAAACATCCAAAACAACAAGGGACATTTTTGAACAATCTATAATATTCTTCTTGGATCTAAGAAAAAGAAAAAAAAAAAAAGAAATGTTAAACATAATTGCAACAGTCACATAAAATGATTTCAAATCGCTTTAAAGTGTTATATTTGGTTTTCTAAAGTATGATTTTCTCATTATCTGTCAGAATATGCTCCAATTAATGTAAGCTATGTTTACATTCCCCAGAGCAAGTTCTTTAAATATCATATGTCCACACGAACGGATAGAAGTTCTGATTATTTTGACGCTAAAATGTACTGTATTTAGGCAATAAAGACAACACGAATCCATGAGAATAAGAATTTTTATCAATTTGGTAACCGATGCTACTTGAATATGTTATAAGTTTGACCACACGTACAATAAAAGAAACTGCTTACTTTTCTAGACAAGACACACAGGAATAAGAAAATGAACATCCCCTGGAAGGCGTTGCTGACGGTGAAGAGGTAAGCTGTGACCACTGACGCATGCACGACATGGAGAACCCCGAAGATCCAGGTGGTGCCGAGAAGGAACAGGAGAGCAAGGGCGCCCCTGGCACAAGACCTGTATGTCACGTAATTAAAATGTTTCAGTTAAGAAAATGACATAGACTCAACCCATCCCTAAGCTCCTCAACTTATGTGGGAAATGGCCTTTTGGTACAATTAAGAAATCTTCTGCAAAGACTAAGAGGGATTTTGAAACTGATACATCATACAAGTTACATGGGACAGCCTTTAGGGTATGTTACTGCACCGTGACAGGGATGCACTTCCAAAATGAAGGCAACATTATTAAAATAGGGTATTTTTCAAGGAATTTCCTTAATGCTAAATTTTTTTTTAGCGTGTAGTTATTTTTAAGAGAGAGAGAGTAGAAGAGGGGCAGAGAGAGAGGGAGACACAGAATCTGAAGCAGGCTCCAGGCTCTGAGCTGTCAGCACAGAGCCTGAGGCAGGGCTCGAACTCAAGAACGTTGAGATCATGACCTGAGCTGAAGTTGGACACTTAACCAACTGAGCCACCCAAGTGTCCCGGAATTTCCTTAATCTTAAAATATTTTTATCTAGTATACTGCCGTGTATGTGCTTTGATTTCAAATCAAATGTTGCAATAATTCCTAAAGGTAAGGCATATATCTGTTAGGGAGCATTTTCCCTAAGAAACCTTGCAAAGTATACCCCATGGACTTGGGTCAGTACATGTGCATGACATCAAAGGAAGCTTCTGCTTTCCTTTTAGGTTTAGTAAAGTAGAAAGTGTAAGATATAAAACTAGATTTTTTTTTCTGCTGTTGCAATACAGTTGCCTCAAAATAAAATTCATGTCAGAATACCGCTTTTTTAAAAATTAAAAAAAAAGTTCGTGCACATACTCACTCTGACAAATTTTCAACTTATTGCCTATGACTTTTGGTAAAACAATATTCAGTCCTGCTCACTGAGTACATTGCTTTGAAAATGAGGCAACTAATGATTATTTTCTTATTCAGTCTTTGTCCAATCATTCTGTACTGCAGAAGATGTTTTAGCAGTATACCTCAGAAAATGAGTCATTTTCAACTTTATTAAAACCAGCACACTACATGAAGCTATGAATGGTGAAGAGTAAAAGAAAGTAATCGATCAAACGTTTGCTAAATCCTAACTATAAATCTTGTGTAAGGTATTGAAACTACAGGAGTGTTTCCAAGCAACACAAACGTTAGACGTTTCTAATGTTCCCTATAGTACACTTGAGTTTTTCCTGAACAAACCATTTTCGAGGTCTCAATAAATCAGTTTTAAAGACAGAGTTGAAGGTAAAATCATGGCAGCATGCAAACTAGGAGTCACAAGAAAGAAACACAGTTACTAAGCTCCGAGGAATGTTTTCCAAAGAAAATCACTAAGGCCATTTTTTGCCTTAAAACACAGCCATCATCTTTTCTTTCAAAGGGGATTATGTTAGAAAAGATGGCTTTACTTACCAGTTAATCTGTGGTGATTATAGTCTCATTAAATGTATTTAAAATGCTATTTGACAATAAGTTTTTTAATATGGCAGAAGAAAGTTATAAAAAATAATTTAAAAAATAGCTCTTCCAAGAATTACTTGTGCCTTAAGTTACTCAATCTTTTAACTACTAAAGAAATAGAGTGAAAGAGACATTTACCTTATGTTCTCATAGCAACTGACTTCTGGTTTCAACCCTGCAGTGTGACGAAAAACTTTGTATATGATAAATCCAAAAGCCAAGAGATTAACCTGAGAAAATAAACGAATTTCAAAGAAGAGAATTTTCATGGTAAATTAGATACATATGAAGGAAATAAATAAATAGTAAAGATTTCAAATAAGATGGAAACTAGAAAATCATAGAACTTTTGTGTATATTACAAAATACAAACCCTCTGGTAGAAGCTGATCTGTGGTTGATCTTTATAATATCACTGAAAATTGTTGGTACAAATGGTAGTAGAATTTGCCAGATTGTATTACAAACAACCTGTTCAAGAAACTTCTTCAGATGTATGATCACATCTACAGATTGATGAGTATCAGCTGCTGCCAATAATAAGTTAATATGCATATTAAGTCAAATTTCGGTTTGAAAAACTTTGTGAAAAGTTGAGAAATCAAATTTTTCTTCATTAAATTGTATGCTGCTTCTTCAAGAAGTGTTAGTGATAATTCTGTCAGCCTTTAAAAATTTTAAGTGGAAAAAATATCAGAGGGGTTAGAAAACCCAGCAAAACACCTTCAATTTCTATTGCTAGAAAATGTTTGAATGTACTTTCATTTCTAGGATTCATCTAGCAATGTCTTCTAATATTTATGCTGAAATTTTCTTTCCTTAGATTTAACCTCAGAAACTTTCAAAATATCAATCAATGAAATCAATGTTTGAAGGCATATGATTTTTATTAGTAAACATTTATCATTCCATTGTTTATATTTCCTATTATTGGCTAAGTAGAGTACACACAATTTTCACTCCTTTTAAAGTGACCACTTATGAAAAGTTTCCTTTTTTCCATATTTTTGGAAACCTTTAAGTCATATTTGTAGTGCCAGAGGACTAAATTAAGGATATATTTTAATGTATATCTACTTTAATATGAGAATATTAACAATTAAAATTATTAAATATTATAAAAATAATTTGTAGATTAATCACTTATTGACTATATTTTGTTAATCCAAACATATTTTTTTCAAAAGACATTTTGTAAGAATAGTAAAGTGCAATATTTTAAATCTAATTCATATACTAGTATTTCAAGAGCTTATAGCTATGGAAAAAAATTGGCCATTTTCCTCTTGATTCTAAGGAGTTTTACATAACTTCTCAAAATCTACTTACTATTATAAAAAGCAGTATGAAATAATGGGTCAGATAATTTCATATAGTCACTTCTCCATGGAGAAGTCCTTGAGAGAAAATCTTAGAGGAGTGAGGGGCTATNAAAAACTTCAGCAACTGCAGAGGGGAGGGAAAACATATTAAAATTGATTGAATTGACAGTTTCACCCTATCTGAGCTCAAATAACTAACTAAAATGATAATTTAATAATATTTCAGTTTGTAAGTACTATACTTATGAAGGAGGGATGCACAGTATTTTCTAGGTTTTTATAGCTATAGTTTTTTAAAATAAATTTGGAAACAATTGTATTTACTTTTATACTCATATGCATATATTTTTTAAATAATAAAAAGTATTAAAATTTGGTTAGTATAAATAATATATGTCAAACCACTGGAGGTTTGAATATTTTCAAAGAAATTTTATGAAGTATTTATATTAAATATGTTATTTCAACAGAGAGTTATTAGATAGCTTTAACAAAAAATTGTTTTCTAGATGCATACATTTTCCATGTGAGTAATTTATAATATTAAATAAAGTTTCTTAAATGGTTTTCAATAAAACAGTTTTGAAAAACAGTTGCTCATACTGCTATATCTTCTCAGAAGTACATATACATTTGAAATGTTGTTCCACATTGTTTTACAACTATGTAAACTTATTCCCTTCAGGTGATCTAGTTCTGGAAAGTACATTTTTGTGTACAATAAAGAGAATGTTTACATACTTATAAAAATCAGGTGTTGCTGGACAAGTAGGAGACTAATTCCTATTCCATAATTTTATACTTTCCCAATTATAAGAGAAAATAGGTTAAAATATTTTTATCAAATGGTGTTATGGTTTTATGTAATGAAAAGAATCCCAAACATGTTGATTATGTTATTCACATTCATTGGTACTAATTCAAGTAGATGAGGCTTTTTACATGTATTCTAAACATTTTATAAAGGGCCCAGGTCTCTGGTATAGTGATGAGAGGTGGGTACATATTTGAACGAAGCAGACATCGTCCTTTGTTCTCATAATCTTATTAAGAAAATTATACAGAAAATTATCACATAAATACATATAAATCTAAAAACTGTGATAAATGCTATCAAATCTTAAATTTGGGTTATTAGGAGAGACAAAATGAGGGTGGATTAAGATAAAAGTTCAGGAAGTACTTCTCTCAGGTTTTAGTAGTTAAGCCAAGACCTAATAAATCATAATGCATTAGCAGATCAGAGAACCCATGAGGCATGGAGAGTTGAGGATATGGTATACCTTGAAAGAATTATCAAAGGGGGCTGGGGTGTAGTAAACAAAGGGAAGGGTAGTATGAAAAGAGGTGAGTGAAGTAAACAGGGCTGAATATTAGATTTTATCTTAAATGCAAAGGATTTTAATTTCCACTCAAGAAAACTTTTAAGCCTTTTCCTTCAGGAACTTACACTATAATGGAAGAGATAACCAGTTAATCGGTAAGTACAACACTATTCAGTAAGTGTCCAGTGATGGTTTGCATAGTAAAAGAACACAGGTAAAGACACGCTATCATATGATTTCTAAGCCAATCTTGAATGATGAGTGAAGCCAAAGGAGGGCAACCCAAAGAAAACAAGTGATTACTCAGCGTCTCAGTCATCAAACCTACCTATGCATCTATCTCATTTCCTAGGCGATCAGACCCAACGGCTCAAAATATTATGCTTTTTAAAAAATGTTTATTTATTTTGAGGGAGACTGAGTGTGAGCAGGGGGAGGAAGAGAGAGAGAGGGAGAGGGAGAATCCCAAGCAGGCTCCACGCTGTCAGAGCCTGATTGTGGGTCTCTGTCTCATGGTTGATGAGATCATGACCTGAGCCAAGATCAAGAGTTGGATGCTTAACTGACTGAGCCACCCAGGTGCCCCTCAAAATATTATCCTTAATGCCTACCTGACTGCTTCACTATGTCTACTAGGCATCAGGAGTTGAACATGTCAAAAACTAAGTTGCTGTTCTTCCCCAAAGAACCTATTTTTGCTTCAATCTTCCTCACCTCAAAAAAAAAAAAGAAAAGTTACCTCAGCCCTCTAGCAGATCAGGCTTATTCGTCAGCAAACCCTTCACCTCTACCTTTAAAATGTATCCAGAATATGATTACCACTTACTGTCTTTATGGTGCCTTTATGGCGCCTCTCCTGGGAGAGGCCACACTGTGCCTCACCTGGGCTATTGCAAAAGCCCCCTAATTGGTCTCCCAGCTTCCATCCTCACCTTCCTACAATCTATTCTCACGTAACAGCTGTCAGACTGATCCCTTCAAAATGTAAGTCAGACCATGTCTCCATTTAGAACCCTCCAATGGCTTCTCATCTCACTCAGAGTTAAATAAAAAAGGAGCTCACAGTGGCCTCTAGATTTGTCTCACTATACCTCTTCTCTCACATCCTACATCTCTGTCCTTTGATCACGTCACTACATTCACATTGGATTCTCTGTCCTTCCTCCAGCACACCAGTGCGCCTTCGGGTGGTTACATTTGCTAGGCTTTCAGGAACTGCCAGGGCAAATTCCCTCACCACCTCTGTTTAAAAGCCACCTTGTTATTTACTGCCTCCCAGTGTATGTTTATTGAAAACTGAAACCCAAATGATAAAATCAGCCCTGAGTTCCATTCTGTGGCAATGTAGTCAATGGTGGTATTCTCTACTGCTCTGGACAATGAAAATTCTGAATGCAAACATGTTCTTTCCCTGCCTTACTCATTAGAACACTGATAGGATTCTCCTTGACCAAACTTTAGCCAGGCTCCTCTGAGCTCTCTTCTCAACTAGGACTCGGCCTTGGGCTTCAGTGTCCATCTCTGCAGAGTTCAGTTTTATCCAGAATCCTAAATCAGCTTAGAGAGAATCCTACGACCCTTGATATCTGGTCATTTTCAGTATCTAATTAAATTCCTCACCCCCACCGCTGTTATCTGATCTGATCCCCACCCTTTTGGCAAGAGTCCTGTTAAAGTAAAGTTAGCAAGAATTCTCCCTTCCCCTGTCATCCGCTCCTAGTAATTTTCCACACACCTCTTTCCCCAACACACAACCTTATCCTTGGCTATGAATCCCCAGCTGTCTTTATTGTCTTCAGAATTGAGCTGAATTTCTCTTCCTATTGCAATAGTTTTGACACCTATCACAGTAGTTCTGAAAAAGTCTTCCATACCATTTTAACAAGTGTCAGAATAGTTTTTTTTCTTTAACAAAATTTGGAGACAAATGCAACATCATATTATAATATTCAGCAAATTTGGGGTAACTGGAAAATCTTATATTTGCTGCTTTTACACTGCCTGCATTCTCTCTTAATCCATAAATATATAAGCTACTTTAAATCCTTTTTCAAATAGAGTGAAATAACCATAAGTAAAGAATCCATATCACCCAGAGGCACATGACTTTATTTACTTAGGGGTGGAATTTGAGTTGAAACTCCGCATTCTACATGGTATGGAAAAATATTTTCAGGAAAGAATGTTTTATGAAGTAAGTACAAATAGTCTGAGATAAAATAAAAACAAGAGCTCAAACCAAGATTATATAGAATTAAAAGTTATTTCTAATCATGAGAAATAGTTTACAATTATTCCAGAAGTAATGACTTTGAGGTTAGATAAATAACTGCATTTTAGGATAAGTAATAGGAAAGGTAGCACGAACACTGTGTTTACAGGCAATTCTGCCTCCATGATCCCGGACTTGAATACTTGAGTGATTCTCTAAAATACAAGGAACATCATTAATATGAACCTTAACTAAGAAAATAGTGCCTTTAAAATGATTCACAATCTGGCTCATTACTGTTTACCAATGTGTGCTGATTTTATCAGCATGGTTCCCTTTTTATCTCTAAATATTAGTGCCATGAACACACAGGGGCTAATTCATGACCTGCAATTGAACAAAGTCATTCATTACCATTTTTGTTTCAATTTTTAAAAAACAGCTTTAGCTTGTCAATTAGGATTCCTTAATATTTTTCTGGGAATAATCAAGACAAGCACGTTAGGTGGCAAACAAGAACTCTGAAACTCATTGCTGCACTTGAGAATACAGAGAAAATGAAAATAGCTGCAAAGAAAAAAGAATCGCTCAAAGTCATGAAAACTTAACCCTTGAGAGAAAGTAATATTTTAAATTTAAAATCATTCTCCTAGCTTCATCTTAAGGAATATTTATCTATACAGAGATCTGTTTTTTCCCTTCATTGATATATGCAGTGGCTTCAAAGCTTGGCACACATGCTCTGATGTTTCACAGAGTGCATTAAAAATTTTTAAGTACCTTATTTTTTTTAAATAAGAAATTTACATAGATAAGCTGGGGAGAGAGCATGAGCTAATTCTGAAAGATTTAGACCTACAGGTACATTCAACCCAAGGGCTTCAAATTCAGACTTCAAAATGAAGCATCCCAATCAGTCATTTTTCTTTTCTTAGTCTTTTTCTCAATAATTGATGAAGCCATCTATATGCTGATGTCAGATCTCACCACAAAGAATGAGAAAATTTCTCTTACAGCACTTTTAGACCTATGCTTTAATTTTTCATATATAGCAAATGGAATCTGGTTCATTTAAGAATGTGTCATGATCACAACTACTATGTCCTTTCAAATAGTTTTATTACCTTTAAATTAACTGGCCTAGTTAATCTGTTTCTGCCATGGACAAAGGGTGGGTTTCTACTAGCCCACCGAGAGGGCATTCAACAAAAACAAAACTCACAAAAAACAATGCCCCATTCTCAGTCCCTAGGTCACTGCAAAATGTCTCTGTCATTTGCAATTGAAGCTTTAAAATGAGAGGATATCATCTCTTAATGAAAAAAAACATCTCCTAGCAACATTGGAATCAAGTAGTCAGAGTTTTGTCTTCATTCTGATTTTATTTCATAATTGGCATCAGCCCTTACTTACTTACTATGCTAATTACATAGATTATCAGAAAAGCTGGAGTATGTGGTAAGCAAAAAAATGTCCCCCCGTTCCGAGGAAATGGGTACGACTAATGTCTGGAACCTGTGAATGCAGCAAAAGGGATTGTGCAGATAGCATAAAGTGATGGACTTTAAGTTATCCTGAATTAACCTGTTGGTTCCAGTGAAAGCATGTGAGCCCTAAGGAATGAAAGAGGAAGGCAGAAGAGATTTAGCAGCCAGGTGCTACAGAGAGAGGCAGGAGAGGGAGGCAGACGTGGAGGTCAGAGAGAACCGAAGACAAAGGGGCTCGTCAGTCAGGAAATGAGGGAGGCCCCTACAAATTGAGCCTGACCTCTGTCCGACAGCAAGGAAATCAATCGCACGAAACTGAATTTGGTCAACAACCTGAAGAAGCGAGGAAACAAATTCTCCCCCAGAGCCTCCAGAATGGCCGATGCCTTACTATTAGCCCTAGTGAGACTCTCAGCAGAAGAAACAGCTGAGCCACGCTGTACCCAGACTTCTGACCTCCAGAACTGTAAAATAATAGATTTGTTGCTTTAAGCCACTAAATTTGTGGTAATTTGTTTTGACAGCAACAGAAATCTAACGCAAGGTAAAAGACGTGTACATATAAAATAAAAAATTGCATACATATGAAATACCCTATAAATACCATGTTTTCTATATTTTAAATAAAAATTTTAAATCCAGGGGCACCTGGGTGGCTTAGTCGGTTCAGCGTCCGACTTTTGCTTAGGTCATGATCTCGCGGTTCGTGGGTTCGAGCCCCGCGTCGGGCTCTGTGCTGACTGCCAGCTCAGAGCCTGGAGCCTGTTTCAGAGTCTGTGACTCCCTCTCTCTCTGACCCTCCCCTGCTCATGCTGTCTCTCTCTCTCTCACTCTCTCTCCTAGAAATAAATAAAAAACATTAAAAAAATTTAAATCCAGTTTAAAATAAATACTAACTTATCAATGACTCATATTTATTATTGATGTCCTAGATGTGTGATGAATTATCAATTATACAAAAACTTATTTGTGGATTCTGTTTCTATGTTCTTAGAAGATCAACACAAATTACAACTAGTACATGACTTCCTTTTCAGTAAGTCAGAAATGCAGTTTATACCTTCAAGTCCCTGTCACATTTTCTTCTGTATAATACACACCTTGCTAGGCCCTTCTCATAGGGTTGCCTCATTAGTAAACCAAAGGACAAGATGCCTGTTAAATTGGAATTTCAGTTATATGACAAATAATTTTTTAGTGTAAGTATCTCCCGTAGAATATTCGGGGCATACTTTAAAAATACTTTGTTGTTTATCTGAAATTCCAATTAACTGGGCAACCTGTGTTTTGTATGGCAATCACAACTCCATCGCTTTAAAATTATTTTCACATCTGGTCCTTTTTGTAACTTGAGGACACTGGCTTCTCCGTAGAAAACCCCAAGGACATCACCCTCTCCACATATGACAGTTTGAAAAGAGATCTCAAAGGAAGAGGGGGTAAATTTCAGATGCTGCAATTGCTGTGGAACCAGAACATGTGTGTATGTGCAGAGACTGATAAAATATATAGTATATAGTGGATGGAAGCATGTATAAATGTTTTGAGCCCAGTAAAGAACACACCCAGGCCAGGCAGACCTTCCCATTAGAAATCCCTTGATGTGCGTGGTGACAGCTATGCTGAGAAGCCACGGATTAGGCTGGTACCTGTTAACAAACTTCTGTTAATGCAATAATGGCTAGAAATAAATTTTTCAAAGCTTAGATGTGAAATTGCATTAATTGTACAAAACTAGGGGCGCTCGGGTAGCTCAGTTGGTAAAGCGTCCGATTTCAGCTCAGGTCATGATCTTGCGGTTCGTGAGTTTGAGCCCTGCATCAGGCTCTGTGCTGACAGCTCAGAGCCTGGAGCCTGCTTGAGATTCTGTCTTCCTCTCTCTCCCTCTGCTCTTCCCCTGCTTGCTTGCTTTCTCTCTCTCTCTCAAAAATAAATAAACATTAAAAAAATTCAAATTTAGTGAAAACTCACAGAAATTATGACAATGACCAGTTGTCAGGATCATGGAGTGCAGTTACTTTCTTTCCCAATATATATCTATATGACTGCTAGAAAGCATCTTTCTCCGAACATCACAAGCCTCATTTAATTGCACATTCCTGAAGCTTCAGATTTAACAGTCTTGGAAATATCCACAGACCTATGAGATAGTTCCCAGCTCAGGTTATCCACCTTTGGCTCAGGAGGGAGGAGACCAGAGAGAAATAGGAGTGCAGTTTATATAATTCTATGAAAAAATGTTAGGAGTAATCTGAAACAAATTGAAACACCTAAAACAATTCTGAAAATATAATAAATATATCTAAACAGGTTCTAAATATTATAAGAGGAGAGTATCCTGCATAGAACATCTGAGATATTAACAGTATTCATGGTACTAATACCTTGAGGTTGATTCTTTAGAAGATAGCAATGCTCTCCCATCAAGCATTGGTTGTTGGGGTTTACAATCGGATGAACAGTTGTTCTGGGATAAAAAGCATTTTGCAGGTAGTTACAATTTGCTGTAACTTTGAGACTTGAGTCAATAACAAAAACATAATATCTATGAGTATTTTCTGTGTGTCAGACATTATTGCCAGTGTTTTTGTTTTTAATTCATTTCACCCTCACACAGACTTTATGGGGTAATTCTTATTATTCTTAATATTATCATTATCATTACATTTGTTTCACACTTAGGGCAACAGAGGCATAGATGTGCCCAAGGTGACACAGGTAAGAAGTATCAGAGCAAAGATTCATACCTAGTAGATGGCTAGGGAGGATAATTCCCTTAAGCTCCTTTACAAATCACAGATGAAGGCCAGTGAAGAAAAATTAAATTGGCATTGAAAATTTCACAAAGTTAACTGATTAAACATTTATTATACTATCTGCTAATAGTTGCTTCCTTTTATAAATGGTTAAAAGTAGAAGAGTAAAACAGTAATGAATAGTGATATGATTAACTGTCTGGCATTAGTGTTCATTCATTCAACTTAGTCAAGACACCAGTGGTGAAGGCCTTGGAAACATGAGTAGGATTTAGTATGTTATGCCAGTGATCCCCTAATGGAGATGTCTGTCTTCACTGTTCTCTGTGATCAAAAGATCTAGAAATGTGATAGTCTTCAAATGTGCTCCACATTGGTGGTCAAGTAAAACGCCTTAAAATAATCTACTGAGGCATAGCAAGAACACATTAGAGTCCCATTGATATTTTTCCAAGGAAAATTAAGGTTTATTATTTTTTAGTGTTTATTTGTTATTTTTGAAAGAGAGGGCAGGGGAGGGGCAGAGAGAGAGGAGACACAGAATCTGAAGCAGGCTCTAGGCTCTGAGCTGTCAGCACAGAGCCCAATGAGGGAGTTGAACCCACAAACCGTGAGATCATGACCTGAGCCAAAGTCAGACACTTAACTGACTGAGCCACTCAGGCACCCCAAGATTTACTCTTTAAAATATGTATGACACTGGTGCCCTCAAGCCATTCAGCGGGATGAGTGTTTCTAAAGGTAGAGAGATTTGGCCCTGTTGTTATCTTACTGCCTACTCTAACAGATTGTATGTGTGCCTGTTAAGCGGATTTTCATAGCACATTATATAATTTTGACAAAGTAACAGAACAAAGTGAAAAATTAAGACCTAAAGTGTCTCCAAGTACATTGTGGGTTAAAATTAATCCTGATAAAGAATACACACATGGGACAATGACAGAAGTGATCATTTTTCTACTCATAGAGTAAGTTGTTTGCTAGCAAAGCTGTAAGTCCATATAAGTCAACTAAATTAAAATACATGAAGATCTACTCAAATTTGATAAAATTCATTTAAAAATTCAAATTATTAAGAGGACTATTTGAAATATGCATTTAGATCCACAATTTTCAATTGTATTTAAAGTCATAATCAATTCAACACATAATTTCCCTAAAGTCAATAATACATGTTCAAGAGCCTCTTAACTTTTCTACTTAGTGAGAGTATTAAAAAGTCATGTACCATTGGAAAATAGCTTTGTTCTTCATGATGAAGTAAGAAGATATGATACGGTATGATATGGTAACTGATATGATCTCTGAAAAATAATATGGTACAATTTTAAATTTATTTCATTTATAAATTTATTATTTATTATTTTAAAAAATGTTTACTTTGAGAGAGAGAGAAAGACTATGTGTGAGTGGGGAAGAGGGGCAGAGGGAGAGAGAGAATCTTAAGCATGCTCCATGCTCTGTGGAGCCCAATGTGGGGCTTGATCTCATGACCATGAAATCACAACCCAGGTGATATCAAGAGGCAGATGCTCAACTGACTGAGCAACCCAGGAACCCCGGGAGTTTTAAAAAGTCATGTACCATTGGAAAACAGCTTTGCTTTTCATGATGAAGTAAGTTAATTGAAATAGTTTCTGGAAAATAATATGGCACAAAATAAATGCATTCATTTATAAATTTAAATACACATTCCCTTTAGTAATATTATTTCAAAGTGCAATTAGGAAGCATTACTGAAGATCTGAAGAAATGAATGTTAGAACAAAGCATTCAATGTGATCCCTTGGCTGTACATTCACACTAAAGTACAGATTTAATGCCTCTTGGTGAAGTATCAGCACTGATAACCATTAAAACCAAGTGTTAAACTGAGCTTAGATCTACACTTTTGGATTGCTGTATTAAAATGTAATCAATATTCCATTTAAAAATCTAATAATATTTTAGAGAGAATTATTAAAGTATTGTTATCTTTAAAATTTTGAATTTATATTTTCAGAATGCTTAATAATATATATTGGATATATTGTAAAATGTGACAGAATGTATTAGGAAACTAGTAAATATATTCAATTTTTCAAGATGTAAACTATTTATTAAGGTACATATTTATTACCGATGGTCTCTTGAGTTGAAAAATTTAGAGATCATTACCTTATGTAATTTGACAGTATGAAAAGAACAACAGAGGTGGGGTACCTACGTGCTTTAATCGGTTAAATGTTGGACCCTTGATTTCAGCTCACATCATCATCTTAAGATTTGGGGATCCCACCCCATGTGTGGCTCTGTGCTGATAGCATTGAGCCTGCTTAGGATTCTCTCTCTCCCTCTCTCTGCCTCTCACTCACTCACATGCTTTTTGTCTCTCAAATAAATAAATACTTAAAAAAAAAGCAACAGATGCGTCTTCAAAATAAATAGGATAAATGGACTCAGAGCCACATTTCATGGATTCAAGTTTTAGCTCTGATATTTATTTACTGGTCAATTATTTAATTCTTTGTATTTTGCTTTGTTCTATGTAAAATATGGATAATATTAATATTTATCATAAAGCATTATGTCTATTAAATTATAGAAAGTACTTAGAATAGTGCTCAATATATAAGTTCTCAAGGAACATCAATTATTGTCACTAGTGACAATAATGTTCTTATGGAAATACGTTCTTTCAAATTGTCTTGATATTTGGTGTGCCGAATGATAAATATAATATATTTACTCCACAGTTGGATAAGAATTATTCTGTGATATAGTCTCATTGGACCTATAAAGAGCACCTTATATCAGAACTTACACCTTTTAGTCTTTATTTTGGGCAATGTGACCTCAATGGAAAACAGATGATCTTTTTCCACTTTCAGGAATTTCCTCTAAAATAATACTAGCAAAATAAATACTTCAACAATAAATCAATAATGTACTATAATTCAACAATAAGTCAAACATTTATTGTTCATATAAACAATTTCTCATTTTTTGTTGGAGCTCCACTAGCGTAGAACTGAAATTTCCACATCAAAACTCTGGCTATCTTCAAAAGTTTATAGAAAAGGTAGGAGTATTTCAAAGGGTGATCCATAGATAAAATTACCAGATAACTGAAATAAAAGAAACATATTCTTTATGAATCTAATATGATATTCTGGGATATTTTATGGGAGAGGATAGCTATCTTTTCTTAAATCACTTTAGTGTAGAACAGAAGTCAGGAAATTTTTTCGGTAAAGGGGCAGGTTGTAAATACCTTAGGCTTTGAGGGCCATATGGTTTCTCTTATAAACACTGAACTTTGCCATACCATTAAAGCAGCCTTGGATAATACACAAACAGTAAATGTGTTTCTCAGTAAATATATATATATATATACATATATATATATACACACATATATTATATACATGTATAAAATCAGTGTGTGTGTATATATATGTATGTATATACACATACATACATATACACATACAGATTGTGACCATTGCTGACCCCTGGTCTAGAATTCAGGATTCATAAGGGTAAGGACTTTTCTCTATTTTATTCATGACATATTCCCAAAGCCTACAACTATGTCTGGTATATAAAAGATGCTCAATAACATTTGCTGAATGAATAAAAAGTTGAAGGATGGTAAACCTAAATCTCAAGTATCCTTTATAGCCCATGTAAAGGAGTATTCTATCATTAATGTGATTAAACATTTAGAAAATATACTTTGTTTTGTTTCACATCATGCAGATCTTGACAAAATAATATCTTATTAGAAATCTATTATCCATAAATAAAACAACAGAAACTGAGGGATATATTATACATTATTAAAATGTAATGACCCTCAAGGGATAATTTTGCATAAAGAGAAAGGATGAAGTTACACTTCCTTCATTTTATGGGTAGATACCTTGGAATACATGCAATATTTTGCATCTAACAGAAACTACAGACCCCTGGATTTTATGATGTATATTTGTTAATCACAATCATGAGCACACAGGTAGGTCACAACAGTCTTAATCACAAGTAGGCAAAATATGGCCTCATTAGGAAAAAATTTTCCCACATCCCCTCAAGTGATAGCTGAAAAACTGATCCATTTTATTATGGCTAAAAATTCCATAAACATCTTTTTTTTTAATATTTATTTTTGAGAGAGAGACAGAGACAGAGACAGAGCATGAGTGGGGGAGGGGCAGAGAGAGAGGGAGACACAGATCTGAAGCAGGCTCCAGGCTCCAAGCTGTCAGCACAGAGCCCTATGTGGTACTCAAACTCACAAACTGTAAGATCATGACCTGAGCTGAGGTTGGACCCTTAACTGACTGAGCCACCCAAGGTGCCCCTAAAAAATCCCATCTTGATATATAATCATCTTAGACATTAAAAAAATCACACTCTGTATTTTTAATATGTTTCCATTAAGAATATTTCAATAGCTGAATTTTTTTTCAGTGTTTGAAAGAGTAATTTACTATCTTCAAAATGGAATCAAAAGGTGTAGAGAACTAGAAATGTATAAACATGAAGGATAAAGTGATTCATGGGTGTAAATGAATTCCATGGAGTTATTTTTGTGCTGGTTTTAACTGTAGATGGTTATAAGCCATAGCAAGATATCAGAAAAGGAACAAAAGTGAATGAGAAAAACTATATGTGAAGAGCATTTACAACAGTTATTCCATTTAATGTGACAATGAAAACCCAGTGATGAAATCTCCCTTGTTAAGATATAAGCAAGGAAGCTTATTTCTTATGTATATTTACTGTGGGAAAAGAGGATAGAGCTTAGCAAAAAAAATGTATATATGTATTATATATGTAATATATATATACGCACAACACACATAAACTTATATATAGATCATTTGATTGTAACGTAGCATTTAAAATATATCTTGCCCAATTAAATTCAATGATGTATCTAATGATATTGCCAATTTTAAAGGAAAATAGAAGAGCCATAAGAATGTCTCCTAAATTACTAAAAATTTTCCCTTTTTAACTTTTGAAGGATACTTTCATTCTTTTAATTTCATTTCTTCTTTTTTTATAGCTCTGTATATAGAATTGGCATCAATATCTTCATGTACATGTTGGAAATCCAGGGCACAGAAATCTCCCACATTGCACACTTTCTACCAGTTGGCTTCTGAAAACCTTTCACGTTATCTGGCCAGGACCTCATTTAATTCAGTTAAACATAAAATGCCAATGTTAGAATTCTGTGTGAAAGCATACCATAAATAGATAGATCGATGCAGATAGACACATAGAACGGTCATTTCTAAGGAGAAAAGAAATGCAGGAAAAGTGTTGTGCTGTAAGGAATGCTTCATGTATTATCTCTTTGGAGAAGTCCTCTCAAAATAATCCATTTCTGTGATGGTGAGGATTTCTTTAAATTTCCTTTGGGGGAAAGGAATGAACATTTTAGACTAAATCCTGTGCTTGGTGCATCATTTATTTATTTACTCAGTGGTATTACCTGACTGATAACTACTCTCAATGAGTTTATAGTCAAGTGGAGGAAACATATGAATCAATTAACAATCAGTTATTCACACTAATAAATGTGCAATTATAAATTAAGGAAAGTATTTTTTTAAATGGGCTCCTATGAAGGCATATAACACAAAAAAGTGCACTACAGATCAATGAGTCAGGGAGGACTTTTCTCAGAAAGTGTTTGAATTGGTTTCTGAAAGGCAAACAGGAATTACCTGGAAGAATGGATGGCCACAGGGAAGCGATAGGGAGTGTGTGCAGAGGCGCTGAGATGGTAAGGTAGGTAGAATCTCTCAGAAAATGTAAAGCAGTGTGATTAAAACAGAAAATCCCATGGGAGGCTCATGTGACATGAGGCTGACAGGGGCCAGAACATGCAGTGCACCCAAAGTAAAGTGTCCACTTTATTCCTGTTAGCTGAGCACGGTATTTTTAATGCCTGTTGCCCAGTGTTCTGAGGTGTTTGTTTGTTTGTTTGTTTGTTTGTTTGTTTGTTTATGTCTTATAAGCCCAGTAGATTTGGTAAGCTCCACTTCCATCCTGTCATGTCTATTGGGGCACTGTGTGAGAGTCACATGTGCAGTGACCATTCTGATTTTCGCATGTGCTAAGCCATGGAAGATAATCAGCAATATCCCACCTCTCTCTCCAGACCTTATCCAGACAGAGCATAAACAGCACCTTCTGCTCAATAGGCATGAGTGGTTAGGGACAGCTTCCTCCGTCGTCATTACGGAGTAGTGTAAGAAGGTTTCATAATGGCCATCGCTGTCAGTCACATGGTACTCTATTCCAAATCATTGCTGCTGTGTTGAAAACATTACTTTTGAAAACAGATTTTTAATTGGGGCTGTTTCATGGATCCATCAATAAAATGAAAGCAATTTGAATGATTTTTCATTACCTACTTTCAGTAAAAGTGAATCTAAAAAGGTCCAGATTTTGGTGATAAGTAAGTGAATATGGCCACCCTTACTGTAGGCTTTGTTGAAGGTTTTAGATTTGACCCCAAGAGCAATAAAGCCAAGAAAGAGGTAAACAAAGGGTGGAAAGCTGTTCATATTTGCTTTTCCAAAATATTAGCTCAAGCATACTAATATATTGCTTTAGAATTTTTTGTTTACACGTTAACCTGTTACACTTTTTGAAAACTTAAATAATTAAAAAAAATTTTTTTTATTTCTGAGAGAGAGAGAGAGACAGCATGATCAGGGGAAGGTCAGAGAGGGAGGGAGATACAGAATCTGAAACAGGCTCCAGGCTCTGAGCTAGCTGTCAGCACAGAGCCCAATGTGGGGCTCGATCCCATGAATCTTGAGATCATGACCTGAGCCAAAGTCAGATGCTTAACCGAGCTACCCAGGTGCCCCAAGAGATTTTTTTTTTTTTTAATGTTTATTTTTGAGAGAGAGAGAGACAGAGCACGAGCAGCAGAGGGGCAGAGAGAAGGGGAGACACAGAATCTGAAGGAAGTTTCAGGCTCTGAGCTGTTAGCACAGAGCCCAACATGGTGCTTGACCCACGAACTGTGAGATCATGACCAGAGCCGAAGTCGGATGCCTAACTGCTTAACTGACTGAGCCACCCAGGCACCCCAACCTAATATGCTTTTTGAGAGCAAAATGTCTCCATTTACATGTTTTTCTAGCACAACTTTACTTGGGACTTTAATAGTTGATAAAGTGTTGACCTATTCTGAAATATTCAGTGTCGTATCTATTTTTTCCCAAGTTTTTTCTTTTCATACTACCTGTACTTTTATTTTGATATAATACTAGGCATATTGATAGACTAATAGTAGTTAAATAAAATCATACTGATTTTTCAAAGAACTCAAAAGACTTTTTTTCTAAAAAAATAAATCTTCTAACTAGAAATACAAAATTAAGGACAATTAAAAATGGGTGAAGCATTAAACTCACCTTTTAGCTTCTTCTCAATGAGAGAAAATGGAAAAAGGAATCTGTGTAATAAGATGTCAAACAGGGCATTGGAAATTACTTATTGATGAGTATCAATTAATAGAACAGTATACCTTCAGACTATCTGTATTCCACATACTGATCAATAGTCTGACATAGTCAGGCTTTCAGGTGGGGTATTTTGGTTAGTTGTTGGATATTCTTGGCAAGATTTAGATAAAGCAAATAAAGGAAGAGATATTTATAGGGGCCAAGATTTCCTTCATTTACAACAATATGGAAAATATGGAAAAGAATTTATTTTGACACCTTCATTAAGTAAAATAAAGAATTGAAATTTTGTGAAAACATTTCCCGAAACTCTGTATTTGCTAGGTCTTTCACAAGTCTACCTAAAACTGTTTGCCGGAATCTGGAAAATGAGAACAAGTTCTTCATCGACCCAACAAAAATCTGCAAGCTTCAAAAGGCAAGGATATGTGGTAGTGAAACAGTGCAGAAGGTGAATCTGGAAAGCATGAGTTTGCCTCTACCACTCAGTAGCTGGGTGATCCTGAGTAAATTGCTTAAGCTTGCTAAGCCTTAGTTTTAACTTACTTAAAATACAGACAAAATGGTGGCTGTTACCTAAATAAGTGTGAATTAAGCTCCAATGGCTAAAGGCTGTGCCCTAACAGTGAACAACTTGGGCCCTCTTTTTGATCAGATATCATTGGGAGGCATGTTTTCTTCATCAGACGGAATTTTAAATGTTCCTTTCTTGGGAAAATCTGAAACTAGAGATGACAACATTTACATATGAGAAACAGAAATCAAGACAGAGACTCACAGATAGTGCATTCTCTCAGAATGAGTCATTTGTATTTTGCTGAGATTATTGAAGGAGACTGAAGGTTACAATAAATACTTTAGGGAAGATTGAATATTTTCTCATGTGTAGAATAAGATCTCTGCAAAGGCTAATAAAGACTGATTGAAAGAAGGGCTTACTTTTGTTGCAGACCAGCTTTGGCAAGGACATTGTCTTATGCTCAGAGTTAGATCAGAGGTATTAGAACGATCAGAACATGTACTGAACTTCCGGCCAAGTGTAAAGATTTTTATGAATTCTTAGTGAGTAGAAGCTTGAAGGTTTTATCTATTGCCTACATAGGAATGTACATAATTTGCTTTAGTGTAACCAGTTCTCAAGGAATTGAACTTCTTTAAAAAGGTATAAATAGCAGAATCCCCATAGGTATTTATAAATAGATGTCAAGGTTATAGTTAATAGATCTAGTGAAAATCTAGTAAAACATTATCTCTTACTAAATGCTATTACTATTTATATTTTGTTGTACTATCAAAGCTTTTTGTGAGGATTAGCTGAGGCGTTAAAAGGGTTTTGTAAAGATTAAAAGACTATACAAATGTGAAGTGAATAATAATTCTAATGATTCCTTGCCTTGCCAACTCATTTTCACTATATCATGATGTAACATCCCTCACTGTAAAGCTGTATTTATAAAAAAAAAAAAAATACCAGTGATGAACTTCACCTTGGCCAGTATTTTCTAATTGGGCTTCAGACACCCAAGGGATATTTTTTTCAGTATTCTTTGTGGATCTCTAATTTCTATAAAGTTATTCAATTTTTATGAAATTTTTTAGTACAAATCCCAAGGATATTATCTGTGAAGGTATTTTCAGTAAGAATATAACTCCCATGTATGAGAATGCATTGAAAACTACAAATGTATTATTTATGTAAGTATTTTTTTAACTCCACTTTTTCTTTTTTAAATTCTAGCTACCTATTGTTCCAAGAAGGTTGGGATAATACAAAAAAAAGTAACAAAATGTTACAGGCACTAAAATGCTTATTAATATATAATATGAAGAAAAGGTTAGAATTTTAAAATGCCTTGAACCACAGAGGTCACTAAAAGATGCATCTAACAAACATGATGGCATTAAATTAAAAGATGTAATTAAAATGTCGATGTCGTTATCCATAATATTTAAGATTTACAATGGTTAGTGTTTCTAATATAGCTTCAATGGGGTTATCTAGAGGACACTGCCCAAGCTATGATTTTAATTCCTTTTAAAAAAATATGTTTGTTATTTAAAGAAAGCTGCAAAATGCACTCCTATACAAGATGCTTAATGTCCAAGTCTAAAGTAGTGGTTCCTAATGGAGAGGATCGGGGATATCATTCCCCATGGGGTATCTGGTTGTACTGGAGACATTTTTGCCTGTCATGCGTAGGCAGTGGTGGTAGCAGTGCTACTGGCAACTGTTGAGTAGAAGCCAGTCATGCTGATAACCTCCGGATAATGCATAGGATAGGCCCTCCAGCAAAGATTTGGCCCAAAGTGTCAATGGTGCCTGCTGCAGAACCCTGGTCTATCATAATCCTTCTGTTGGGTTTATATTTAAAATATATAAATATTTTATATTTGTAGCCATATAGACACTATAGCAAGTAGTAATATCTAGTGTTGGCAAAAATGTCAGAAAAGGGACATTCTCAAATACTGTTGGCATAAATAGCTATGGAAGTAAATCTTTTGGAGACAATTTGTAAATTTAAAAATTCGTGTCTTGTTGCCTTTCTACTTCTAAGCATTTCTTAACAGTTTAATGCAATGGATATATGTAGCTATATTGAATCAAGAATTCTCTGTGCATGCAGTATTAATTATAATAAAGTATTAGATGCAAATTAGATGTTCATCAATAAGCGGTAAAATAAATTAGAGCATGATAGGCACAAAACGTAATGATAAAAATAGTAGAATTGCATATCATAACAAAGAAAGATGAATATGATGTAATCAAATTTTTGCTTCAATTTGTATAAATGTGTGTGTGAGTGTGTGTGAGCACATATATACGCACATACCAAAGGTCTGGAAGGAGGCAGAGCAAATATTAAGAAAAAGAGTGGTTAGTTATGAAAAATATGAGTGTGGGATAAAATATCCACTTTTTACTTTACATAGTTTTATAATATTTATATTTCCTTCAAGTACGGGCAATTTGTGAAATTTAAAAAACGTAACACGAAGAGCTCACACAATAATAAACATACCTAGACGTTGTCTGTTGTGTAAAGGTTATGTGAGGAATTCACTTTTGAGGAGGTTTTAATAGACATTTCCTGGTGAAGGGGAATTAAGAGATTGCAGACATAGAACAGTTAGAGGAGACCACTGCAAAGAACTGAGTGAAGTTCTGGGCAAACCAAAAAGGTTTGTGATTTAAATGAAAATGAAAGCTCACATTTTGAAAAGAAAATGCCTTATTTGGACATAGCTTAATTAGTATTTGCCTCAATCAAGCAAATTCTATTCTTCAATACTGAACATGTCTACGGGAAACTTCAATTTCTACTTAAAAGTTAAATTATTTTCACCAACTCTTTTTTATATTTGTGTACTTGAATCTAATCGCTTGTGCAGTTTTAGTTGAAAGGATTCAGCATTAAAGATTAAAAATATTGAAGAAAGAAATGAATTATGGAAATTATCTCCAGTTTGCAGCTTGCTTTACAAAGATTTAGAAGCCTCTTTCTTGTACAGCTCTATCTTTCAAAAGCATGGCTAGGGCTTTTTATGTATAGTTACAATCTTAACATTCTAAATGTAGCGATTTGTAGATAGAATCCATGGGGTCACTGGTTCATACTTCTGATTTCTAAGAGATCCTTAATATTAATGAGTCAATACCTGAGGAAATTATTTCATTTGATCAATGCAGAGAATGTTGTTGCTCAACTACCATAATCGTTAACACTTATCAGAGTAGATTAAAAGCTTGAATATTACTTTGAAACAACAAACCTGGTGGTAGAATTCAACAAACCTGCTGATCAAATTCATTTCTTCCTTATTTACATATTGTCTTAAATGCATTTTCCATTATAATCCCAAACCGGACTTGCTCTAGGGTTCCATTCATAAAAACAAGCAAATACCATTTGCAGGGGCTCGTCCTTACTCTACAGAAGAAATGCAAGGGTTGCATGTATGAATGAAAACTATTGTCATTGTTCTACAGAGATGTCTGCTCTGGAGTATATTCCTCCCAGGTTTGTTTAGAGGAAGTCACGAAATTAATCGTATCCCTCGTTTAAAAACGAGGCATAACCGAATCACCACTAATTAATATTTACATCTGAAGGCTCACTTACATTTTGCCTTTATCCTGTCTTTATTTTTATTGCATTTCCCAAGACATTTTACACTTTGTTTTAATTTCAGTTAAACTTTCTCAGGCAGAGTGTTCTAGAGACTTTTAACAAATTCCAAAAAGTAACAGGCACATATCTTATCTTGCTGTAATTAAACAAACGCTGTCATATCTTCACCAATATTTTTAAAACTAGGATCTATGCTTATAGATACACATATGTATGTAGACACACGTATACACTGTATTGGCCAAACATACATTCCCTTGCATACAATTTTTTTTTTTTTTTACTGTGCAAACCATGGCTTTTAGTCTTTTTTTTCTAATACAAAAAGCATACATAAGAGAGCCAAAAATTGTCCTCCAAATTACTGTGCATTTTCCTAATTTGTGTTTAAAGAATGGATGCTTCTCCTGAAACATTTCTTTCTGCTTTAACCATATCCTTTTTGTATAGGTCTGGCACTGGTATTTTCATTCTAGGTATCAAGAATATAGGACACAGAGCAGTTACACAGCTTAAGAAGGATCCCATTGTGTTTCTTCGTGCCTTGTTTATTACTAGGTCTTTTTTTAAAAATATTTTTTAAAATTTATTTTTGAAAGAGAGACAGAGTGCAAACAAGGGAGAGTCAGGGAGAGAGAGGGAGACACAGAATCTGAAGCTGGCTTCAATCTCTGAGCCATCAGCACAGAGTCCGACGTGACGCTCGAACCCACGAACTGCAAGATTGTGACCTGAGCCGAAGTCGGATGCTTAACCACCCAGGTGCCCCTACTATGTCTTTATTAACAGATTAATTAAAATATACAAATAAATTATTAAGGACTTACTAAAAACTTCTATATTCTGGGTGACCAAAAAGAGCCCATTTGATAGTCTAGGGTTCATAGAGAATGCAATGTGAATGCTGCTCTGTAAAGAGTAATCGCAATTTACTGAATGGAGGATCCTAACGTTATGCAACACAATGACACTGATTATTGAGCAAAATATGGTCAGTTAATCAAGAAACTCATTGCTCTGTTTGGGGATTTGGATGTAGGGGATGGGTAGCATAATGCATTACCATGTACAACAAAACAAAGCATTAAAAGTACTGTAGAGGGTTTGAATAAAAATTCTATGAGAGTATGTTGGAAAGAGAGATTAGTTACAAATCTGGAAAGGTTTTCATCAACTCTTTAATGATAAGATTTCAGGCAGAACTGTGCACAAGGTGGTAGGATTATTGGAGTGCAAAGGCACAAGAAAATATCCAAGAATATCTAACAAGGATGAAGTTTTTGAAGGAGCTGCTTTGTGGGGATATGCAGTGTGAAAAAGGCTGAAAATAGAATTCCAGCTTATAGAATCTGGACGATAGACAAAGGGAAATATCAGCCCTGATTAAGAAAGCAGGCCATGGATTCAATTTCATGAATCTGAGTTTCAGCTTAGATGCTTACTAGCTGTTAAGCCAAGTTGTGTAATCACTTTATGTCTTAATCTCTCCAACTTCAAAATAAAATACATACACAAAATAAAATACACACCCACATACACACACACCAGCCATTTTTGAGTTGTTTGAAGGATTAGATTAAATGTGCTAAAACATGAAGAATGATTAGGTCAATAGGAATCAGGAATATAATAAGGTTTAACATTAATGTTATTTTTTAATAGCTGCCATTGTTTGAGCTGAGTTTGGGGCAGTTTATTATGGAAAGGTTAAGATGAAATTGAGAATGGCAGCAGAAAGGTAGGGTGATGAGGCAACCACAAAAGAGGTGAGGTAAAATGTAAAGGTGGGCTGTAGTTTCAAGTTCTAGTATCAGTATTTATTTGTAGACTTAGAACCTTGAGCCAGTCACTTAACATTTTGTATCAAATTCTATTTTTTGTTAATTATAACATGGGATAGATAATAACAATGTGAGTGATTTAAGGAGACTGAGTATTAGCTACGAATAGTAGTTGTTTATAAATTGTAAATTGAAAAATTCCTATTATTAATGTTAGAATCTAAGGGAGAGATAGCAATAGTTTGATTCTGAAAGTAGAGGAGAAATGGAGGAAAAATCTGATAAATAATTAATGACATTCAGACTAGTAAGTGATGAATCCATGAAATGATGATAATTGAATATTCTTAATAACAGACAGATGATGATAATTTTGCTATTTCTGACATTGTATGCACAATGGTGACCATTTCGTCTGTGCTCTTTGTTTATTTTCAAAAGAAATCAGGCAAGTTTATGGGGCTTCTTGGTAGAAATTTAAATTCACATTAAGAATCTGCTGCATGTAAAGCAGAATTTGTTTCTTGCCCCTTCTACAAACAAGTTCATTCATCTCAATGAAGATTTGTTGAATGATTATCATCATCCATATTGATTTCTCCCACATCTTATCAGTCATTTATATTTTATTATATATGATTCTTTGTTATTTGTTTTGCCTTGCTTTATCCTTACTGATACTGTAGTGGGCAGGGGATAATTCTTATGTCCTTTTCTCCCATCATGACCATACCACCAAATTAACATGGAGAACTTAATTGTATGGCTTGGCACATACCTACCAGAATATACCTAAACATTGGATAATGACTTTCAATTCAGTAGATCAATGTAGATGAGTGTGGAGCAACACAGTTACTTCTCAGATGCTGCCACTTTATTGCTAAAGCTCAATTCCTCTGCTTCATGACATCACTTTGGTTTAGTTTGGTTCTTATTATTGCTGGTAATCTTGGTTTCTGTGATAGAGGTATATGTGATTTTCTTGGTGTTTATAGTATTTGCTTTCCATCTTGGCCCCTACTATTCTTCAGAGAAGGGCAGTCATGCCCCCATTTAGCCTCACCTTTCTTCAACCCATTCTCTGAGTTGTGCATAACTTCACTTTGACCTGGAAACTTTCTGGGCAGCCCTACAACTTTTGTCCACTTCTGTAAGTTTCCTGTGTATATAGCATAGCTGAAGTTGTGTATGTTCCTTCATCCTTTTATTCCTAAGCATGCTACATAATAATCCTTTCCACCCTTGATGTCAAAGGCTACTCTGGTAAGCACTCAGCTTTCAGGAAACTCTGAAAAAAGCAGGTCTAGTCTCTATGTTCAGATTTGGCCCAAAGTTAGGGGACATATGTCAAGCTCTCATAGATACTGGATCATTATACTCTGCTCTTATATATCAAGGAGACATGAAAATCCAGTTATGCTGGCATTCAATCTGGGATCAGAATGATAATTTTACTCTTACTGTATTTCTGATTCCATTCTGCAAACTTTTGGAGTACTCATCCACAACTTGTCTTCAAAATAGGGGGTGGGGCACTTAACATTTTTTTTTAATTGGCAGCAAAAGCAAAAACTTTTCAAAAAGAACATTGCATTCCTCCAAAGGCCAAGGACTCCCAATTCTAAGACACTACCCCCAGAACCCTTATCTCCAGTCCTCTTACTGGGCTACAGCTGGTCTTTTTGACTCCTTAACAGACCCATGGGAAGTGTCAGGCCCAAATTGTTAGTGGCTCCTTTTCAGATGTTTGGTTCCCTATATTCCTTCTACTTTATCTCTGAACTGGATTGTATACTATTCTGGGACAACAGGATGTGTTTCACTTAACACTGTGGCATATAGCAGGATAATAACAATTACAATAACATACAGCTGAATAAAACAATTATAACAAACAATAGCAACAACAACAACAAAGATAATACTTAGCCGGTATTAGCCCGGAAAACTGGGAATAGCAAGAATAAATGAACTCACTTCAATTCAGCAATTATTTAAGGAATTTCTGCTGCTTTTAAAGATATCAAAGAAGATAAACATTATTCAGTTTTAGAGTAAAGCTGAGGTGCCTCATCCATTTCTTAAGTAGCCTGACCCTCTGGTTAAATGGAATGATTATCCGACTGAAAATATGGAAGATAAATTGGTTCATTAATTCCAGCCTAGGACAGTGTGACGTTATTCATTTAGGCTTCTAGGAAAGTTTGCAGGACTCATTTTTAGATAAGCCCATCTAAAGTCTCTGGACTTTAAGATGATTCAAAGTTATCTTTTCCCTTACATAAGCAAAAGTAAAAAACAATTTCAGGAACACTTTCCATTTCTTATTTAAGAGCAAAATACTCCTATTTTTCTGGTTTTCACTATCATTTCTAGCTCACTACTTTTCGCCTTAATTAGAAGAATTACTGATCCAAACAACTTTCACGTATACAAAACAGTACTAGAGATGGTCCATTCTATAGAGAGGGAATCAGTAAAATCAGAATTTACAGGGAGTGTGCTTCTACAAAACACTCCTTCCTATCAGGGCAATGCATGAAAATATGGGAAAGGAACAGCATGGAGTCTATATTCTCATGAGGGTTGAAAATTTTGGAATTACAATAAACTATGAAATTATGTTAGCTGAAATCTAGCCAATGATTTCTTGTTATATTACTAGGATGACTGAAAATTAGAAATAATTTTCTGTGGTGATCAGGAAATATCGCCTCTGAAGGTACTCTGTTTCCCCTACACCATTAAAAAATAAACACTGATGAAACTCTCTGTTTTACGTTTCAAGTCTTTCTCCCTTTAGCAGCTTTCTTACAAGCGTAAAAACACAAGGGGAAAGAGTGAGAGAAAAAAAAAATTCAAAAAAGATAGCTAGCTTATGGTCAAAACGTAGGTGACAGAGTTGTCCAAAATACTGTTAGGGCTCCTCCACCGACAATTCACTCTGTTCTAGAGCCTTGTCAGCTCTCCCAGACTCATTGACAGACTATTATATTCAGAATGGCTTTGAAAATTTACAGTGCTTAGAAATGCACTTGAGACATCTAAAATGTCTTTATTTAGAAAGGAACACATGACACTCGCCAAATTTGTAGGTTTGAAAAACCACTTCCAATACAAATTAAAAGGCCTCTTCCTCACTGAAATGGGACTATCAGTATATGACTTGTCTGCTCAAGAGAAATAGTGGGTTCTTGTCTCTGACGTCGCAATTTAGTTTAAAATCACTCTCTTGATGACAGGGTACATACAGATGATGAAACTATAAAGATGACAGTCTAATCTTCAGAGATCACTGATCACTGATAAAAGATTAAATCACGGAAACATCTGAAAGGCCAGATTATCAGCTGGTTGGCAAACTCTCAGTACTGAAGTGTGCTGAGACACTACTGATAAGTAGTGCTTTTCCTATATGTTATGAAGAAATATATTCTCCTCCAAAAGAGGCAGATTAATTTTAATGCCTCTGAATTTGAGACACATATATATATATATTTTTCTCAATATTGATGCGATATGTGTAAAATGTTAAAAAAAAAGTATATACTGTAAAGTGCTCAAAATTATTGTTTTCCCTCAGAGTAATGCCCGATTGCGGAGAATTTTAATCATCACTGTTTGGAATTTGAACCAATTTTAAATATACGTACAAGAATGATTAGACATGCTGGTCCTATAAAACTCCAAATAAAGTTGTTTTCTGTGCTAAGCCAACATCTGAAAAGTAAACAATAAATCTATAAATACGTTTGTATGTACTTCACAAAACAACATTTTCAATGATACACAAAGCATATTCAGAGTTGCATTGCAAACACGTATGAGATCATTTTAACTTACACTTTGGTGGTGCCGTAATATCTATATCCTAGTGATGCTGAAAATGCAACTACCACCGCTGGGCTGAGATAGCCAAAGATATAAAAATTCTTGTGCAAAAATCCCTTATTGTAGATGACACCCACAACAATGAGATAGAGGTGTATGCCTTCAATGCACATCCAGGCAAAGGCAGCTAAAAAGAAGTAATGCAGCAGCCCCGCAATGATTGAACAGAAGAGCTAGAAACCAAAGAAAGAAAAGAACCTTAAGCAGTGTTTGCTTTAACACGAGCATAACATAACATCCTGACTTTCTCCATAAATTATGCCACTTGATAGAATGCTTGATCACGTGAAAATGTCCTCATCAAGTGCCAGTTTTTTAAGATGTACCACTTCCAGGTGAGCTTTAATGTGAGCAATCCTGTGATAGAACTGAGTGGCCATTCTTGTCCAGAAAGCTACACTTTTATACATTTATATTATGGGTGCGGTTGTGGCTACATCGCAGGTAAAACGTGGTATCTGTGTTATGATTTAAGTTGATTTCTGTTTTGGAAATGCCTTTCCTCTCATTAATTTTACTCATGGCCAAGGAGTGAAAATTATTGCTAATACCAGGCTAAATGAAATGTAGTAAATATCTTGATTATTGTGGCAAACATTGAATTTACAAAAGGGACAATGGATAATATATTTTACAAAAAACATTGATTACAGAATCACTGTCAGTTGTAAGATTATCAGGTAAACTTGAGATGGATTTCAGTTAAATATTATTTATTAGTATTTACTCTACAAAGAGAACTGGAGTTAGGCTTAGAAGAAATAATAGAAAAAGAAGTAGTTACACTCTTTTGTATTAGTGGAACTAACAGTATTACCGGAAAGGGAACATAATTCATAGTTACCTACCTATTGCACTTAATAAAAAGGAGTATAATCCAAGCATAATGAGATTATATGCTAAAATATATTAGGGGGTACCATATAAGGTTGAGAACACAGAGATCACTGGTAATTAAAATTTGGGAACTACGTTAGTGAGGAATTGAGATTGAAATATGGCTTGGAAATGGGAAGAACTTGATAGGTGAAACAGAATTGAAAATAAACACTCTAAGGAACAGGTGTTGGGTAAGGATAATATGGGGATGAAACCAAAGGAAAAATAGGCATCGGAGGAGAGTGGGTGGTATATAAAATTGGCGGCTGTTAGGAGGACCACTGCAAAACAACAACAACAACAACAACAAAACAGTTACGAAGTTTACAGTCTAGTGTATCGTATTTAAAATAGATGTTTGGTGGTATCTACTTCAGAAGAAAACCTTGATGCCTAGGGGTTCGTGTCAGTACTCAAAAGGCTTCTAACAAGGATGGTAATATGGAGACATTTTAATATTTTGTGGCCATGAGAATGCACTTCTCCGATCTCCACCTGCAGGGAGGGCAACTGACCTAGAAAAGGCTGCACTAGAAAAGGCATTGCCAAGTTCATGTATCCCACAGGCTGCTGCCACTAAGACCTTTCTCTTCTTGAGACACAGACTTTGGTTCAAGGACTTCTCAAAGGCCTCCTTGACAACTGTGCTGAATATTCCTGAAAAGCGCACTGCTGTGTGAAACACTTCCACCTACTTGCCCTTCCTTCCTTCTTTCCTTTACTCAGGGTCAGACTTGCATCTTGTTCTGATGACTTTCCAGTCTCTCTCTTCCCAGTATCTCTCAGCCATTCTGCCTAATTTATTTAATGCATGTTTAATTCCATTTTAATGCCTGCCCCTAGGAGCACCCACACTGACACAGTATAGAAACTTTAAGGCCCCAGATCAATAATGGAGGGAAACTGATTGTTAGGAAAGTGCAATGACCAAGTAGAGCCTATTTGTCATAGTTCAGCCTAGGAACCCAGCTGCTTTTCTGTTTTGTCTCTATATTAAGATAAACCTTTTATTTCCAAATCTCACTCTGTCCCTTCTTCCTTTGTTTAATGCCCATGTAAAAACACAACAAAACAAATAAACAACCAAAAAAAAAAAGGTTATGTCTTTAGTTTGTAGCAAAGTTTTCACTTGTCCCAAAGGTTCATCCTAACAAGGGACACTGTGCCTAATGGAATTGATAGGCAGGTTTTAGTTACATTAACATTAGCAAACTTAGAAAAGACTTAGGAACAAAATATATAGTATGTTTGCTCATTAAGCTCTTAATTATAATTCATGATTCTGTAACATGTATATTTAGGAAAGAAAAATTTTAGGAAATAAAAATAGAGAAGAGAGATCTACATACCTTATTAGTATTTGTATTGATCCCAACCAAAAAAACAAGTTCAGCAAGGAATAGGTTACAGCAGAGATTTTTGTGAATTGTTGTTCTGGTGCTTTGAATTTCACTGAAGAACCAGAAGGTAAAAATGCATATGGCAAGGCAAATCAATGAAATAATTATTCCTAGTTGAGTGATCCTTGTAAGAATATTATAATCTTTAATACCCTAAGGGAAAATAATAATAAAGCTGTTAAGAGAATAACTCAGTAACTTGTCAAAGGAACTACAACATATAATGAACTTCCTTTTTTGGAGAAACATTAATCAAAATGTTCATAAAATGTAAAAGTACAAATGTGCATTTAGATGAGAAAAATTTTGTACCTTTGAAAATGCTCAATATTCAGAGAAAACTGATATAAATCATGTAGCACTTTAAAAGTTCTGTAATTAGTGATATTTTTTTCTGGGCATAGTATATATTAGTATATGGTTTAACAATGTTATTGTCATCAGTTTCATAATATTAGAAAGGCAATTCATTATTGTAATATGAACATGGTTAATTAAAACAGATTTATCAATGGTATTAACAAGTCTTATTTCTATGCAGCAATTCATCTAAAACACATTAAACAAAGGTATGAGAAATGCTGAATATATAGAACATCAAAATAGGAAAGTTGAAAGACTGAAATGGAAAAGTTGGTCTTATTCTAACCAGATGAATATTTATATTTTACACACAGAGTAGAGGCTTCTTTTCTCACTTAACACTCAGGGAAAAAAGTCTTTATGACTGATGTTATGGTGAGATAGGTCTATCCGGCCACTTTAGATGGATTCTCAGTAGACATGGAAACTAATCTGATACTTAGCAAAGATTATGATACAGAGATATAAAATCAATTATATAATGTATAAGAAATATATTAATGATATACAATACATAGCAAGAAGCTATTCACTATAGATTTTTCATGTTTAAAAATCTTGTAGGGTTCTACAATATTAAAACATTGTATTGGTTATAAAAATGCTAATACTTATTGACCAGGTATCCAATATTTTACCTAATTTGTAATCAATAAAAATAAACTTCCAAGACAAAAGCAAATGCCCTTAAAACCATAATACATTAAAATGTATAAGTGGGTTTTTTTCATGTCGTATTTATTATAATATAATTTATTGTCAAATTGGCTAACATATAGTGTGTAATATGTGCTCTTGCTTTTTGGGGTAGATTCCCATGGTTCATAGCTTACATACAACACCCAGTGCTTATCCAAATAAGTGCCCTCCTCAATGCCCATCACCCTTTAACCTCTTTCCCCCAGCACCCCCATCTAAAGCAACAGAAGAGTCAATGGATAGATATTTAACACACAATCTTCTAGCTATTATAGACTAGATAAGTGCTAGACATTTTTAGGTTATTACAGGTAAGAAAGCAAAGATTAGGGGCGCCTAGGTGGCTCAGTCGGTTAAGCGTCTGACTTTGGCTCAGGTCATGGTCTCACGGTTAGTGGGTTTGAGCCCTGCGTCGGCCTCTGTGCTGACAGCTAGCTCAGAGCCTGGAGCCTGTTTCAGATTCTGTGTCTCCCTCTCTCTCTGACCCTCCCCTGCTCACAGTCTCTCTCTCTCTCTCAGAAATAAATAAAACATTAAAAAATTAAAAAAAAACAAAACCCCCCCAAAGATTAAAAAGGATAATGTTGGGGCTTTATCAATTAACTAAATATGATATTTACACCTAAAGAAACATAATTTATTCTCTTTACTGACATAATCAAGAAAAAAGAAGAAAATTGGCAGGTTTATAAATATGAAATGGAAAATTATCTTACGATGGAAGGACCAGAAGACATCAAAATTGCAAAATGTGTCAGGTGGTTACAGTGGCATGAGGTATGGGTGTCATTTGAGTGTGTCAGCTCACAGCCCTCTGAAGACCAACTACCATTCATGGTGTCAGAAGAGTAGTTCCAAAATGCACACTGACTCCTATAGTTATCTGTGGTCTGAAAAAGAGACATTTTACTAATGGAAAAAAGAGAAAAAATATACATCTAGTATCACATTTGCCATATTTAATATACTATTTTGTATGTCAATATAGTTAACACCATGCCTAAAACGCCAAGTATAAAATCAATGCTAATAAATGAATGCCACTGTTTTGTGGATGATTGAAGTTACTACAACAATGCTATATTTTATCAATTTCCATGTCACAGAAGTTGTTGTGAGAATTACTAATTATCAAAAGAGATCATTTAGAATAGTTCATGTTACATAATTATCATGCAATATTTAATTAATAAAAGTTTATTGGGTATATACTAGATCTTAGTCATTGACCCAAGTACTAAAAATATAATACTGAACAAAACAGGAGAAGTATTTGCATTGTTGATTTTATATTCTCATGAGATGAGAAATGATTAAACAAGAAAAATAAACCAAAGAAAGGGAAAAGAGGTTGGGTTGAGGTGGGTCTGAGGACTTCTTAGGAGATGATGTTAAAGTAAATACCTCAGTGAAGTTAGAGAGAGTAAACCCCAAAGACCTGGGAACAGAAGGTTCCAGTTGGAATGGAAAATGAAAAAGTTCTGAGTTGAGACTGAATAGGAATCTTCCAGAAGCATCTAGAAGACAGGGTAGTTAGGGTAGAGTGAACGAGATAAAGAGCAGTTGAAGACAAGATCATAGACAGGGTCTGATCTCATAGACTACAGGATGGCTGTTTAATAAACAGATTCTCTTAACCATATATTTATATTAAGTAAGCACAGCATAATATTATTATGACAACTACTTTTAATATTTCTTTGAGGTAATGGAGAAGTATATATTAATTGATAAAATTGCAAATAAATTATCAGGGAATCAAGAAACTGAAGGGGTTATCTAGGAGATAGCTTCTATTATTTTAGGAAAAAGATAGGATCCAAATTTTATTCTTAGAAAGAGGGAAACCATGAATTAGTACGTGTGTTGTCTAAAGAAAGTGATAAAATTTCATAGTGATCATTAGGTTGAATGGATAGAAGATTTGAACACAGAGGAAGATTAAGGACAATTTTCCCATTAATTTTGGTGAGGAATTTTTATTTAAATGTGTGTTGTGTTTTGTTTTGTCACTGTGTCAGAGATTGGTGAACTGGGTTGTCCTCGGCATCTCTTCAGCTGCCAAAATATTCTACTAGTAGAAACTGCAGAAAAACTATCAGACTAAGTGAAAGAACAATGTTTTTTTCTAGTGGCAAAAGGTCATTCAGCATCTGAAAATATCTAAGTTTCATTTCCATTCTTAGAACATTTCACACCTTCTTTTACACTGAACATAATGTCTACAAATGTTTAGTTTTGAGCTACTATTCTCTTGTATTTTCTATACGTTTAGTTTCTTTCTATGTTAGATGTCTTTAGTTAAAGTGACACATTTATATGGTGTGTAAGCATGTATGTTCTTTTAATCCCATAAACATGCAAATACAACTGTCAAGTTACAAGGCTCTCCAAATGGATCATTAAAGGTACTTTATTCAGGTACTAGGACTGAAGTTCTATTGGAAGTCCAGGAAACCATCAACTTTAAAAAAACCATCAACTCATTCATTTTTAGGTATATGAAAAAACTAAATAGTTTTTCTAATGTTTATTAGAGTTTTAATTACATAGGAGCTTGAAAATGATTTAGAATAACAATAAAAGGGTAAAATGGTCTCAGCTAATTTCTTTATGAAATATTGTAAACTTCTCTGTGATTTTATTTTAATCAGCATCTAAATCCCTGCAGCAAATATTATCTCAAATGGCAATTATTAATCAAACACCTCTGTCATTACCCAAAAGACATTTATCTCTTTGACTCTGATACATTTTTGTAACCCATTCATAAAAGGTACAGAGACTTCCAAAATGAATGATGTAATTAAAAATAAAACTAAAATAGAGCTTAATTTCAGAGAATCAAATGTGTAAAATTCCTTGATATTTCTTAGAAAGTTTACAGAGCACTGAAAGTAAAAACTTATTTTACAGAAAATTGAGTTGAAACTACTTTACTCTTTTATTTCAACTTTTAAACTTAAGAATTCACATATAATTAAGGTGACACAATAAAAATGTTCACTTCTCCCAATGTTTCACAATCATCACCAAAAGTCACCAGTAAAACAAGCTTACCTTTATGTGACTTAATGTAAATGCGATTTTTTCAAGTTCATACAGTGTGGGTGGGTTCGAGCTAATAGAGACGGAAATCACTGAAGAAATGACTCTTTCTTCCTCTTCAGAATTATCATAACTTTGAGGTTCCAATAAGAAGTTGTCAGATGATGAAAACAAGGGACCAATACTCTTATAATATAAAAATGCAACTGCAACATTGCCTATCAATCAGATAAGTGAATTTAGTGAAATTCTTATAAAAATATATATATTTAAGCTCTTAAACATAAGAACTTAACCATCAAAATTTTTATTCAAAGGCAGTCATACAAATACCTAGACACTAATATGTGGGTCATAATAAGGTCATGTCTATATAATCAAATCATATTAAGACATAGTCTCTGGCCTCTACGACTCTGAAATTATCACGGGACTATAGCACCCCATTGCACAAGCTATATTTAGAAGAAAAACAGTCCTAGATAAATGCATATCCAACTCCTAAGAATACAGGTGTGAAATGTATTCGCTTAAAAGATAAATTTTTTTATCTTTGCTATGCAAATATAGGAATTAGAAAGACAGTGGAAGAAAATTATCACTGACTTAGAGTATTCAGGAAGTTTAGAATTAAACAAGCTGTCAGATGCCACTGAGTTCCAGCTCATGCCCACTGAGATGTTTCCTACTTAATATTGATGACATATAGTTATGCAGTCTCAAGACAGGAAACTTATTGCCTTGCCAGGCAGCCATTTATCTGTGCCCCTTGACATTCTCCAAATGCAGTAGATCCACGTAAAACCCAGTACTAGAAATGCAACCTTATTAGTACAGAATATCATGTGACTATTTTCCCCTTAGCCTAGACATTATACTTATATTTAAAAAAAAATTAATGTTTTTATTTATTTCAGAGAGAGAGAGAGAGGGAGAGAGAGAGAGAGAGACACCGTGAGCAGAGGAGGGTCAGAGAGAGAGGGAGACACAGAATCTGAAGCAGTCTCCAGGCTCTGAGCTAGCTGTCAGCACAGAGCCTGATGTGGGGCTCAAACCCACAAACCGTGAGATCATGACCTGAGCCAAAGTCCGGCACTTAACCGACTGAGCCACCCAGGTGCCCCAACACTACACCTATATTAATGGATCTCAAATTGTCTTGGGTTTTGAAGCAGTTCATTACTACTGATAATAAGTGTGTGAACAACTCAAAATCTAGATCTATTATCTTTTAAAAATTCCTCTTGCCACTTAGATGATACACTTCTGCTATTTGTTGCACAGAATTATGGACACTAAGTTCAGAACTTTGCATTCTGAATTTACTCTCAGAATTAAAAGTTCTGGTTTCAGTCATTGCTCCAACTTGTGTGGCTATGGATAAACTGCTCTGAACTTCAGCTTCCTCACTTATAAAATGATAATAGTAATACTCACCCTAGCTACTTACAAAGCTAACATGCAGAATAATTAAATACCACATGAGTCTTCTGTAAAATTTAACGTACTAGGGTAATATGACTATTGTTACATTTATTAACTAGGAACATTACATATTTGCTTTAGGTTACTGGGACAACTTCCAATGAACTCTATATTGGTTCCCTCAAATTTGTGACACCAGCAAATAATGTGACAGGCATCAGTCAATCAAAACCATAAATATGAATGTTGATTACATCATTAAAATCCCTAAGAACTGTGCCCTCCAGCTGCCATCTTGCATCACCGCGTGTGTTCACCTAATCTCAGCTTGTCTTCCCAGGACCCCACGCTGCCAAGGCTAGACCCTCAACGCTGTCCCGTTTCCGCTCCAACAAGATGAAAGAAAGTATCATGAACCAGGAAAAACTTGCCAAACTGCCCAACTGTGCACTAGGAGAACTGCTTGCTTAAAGAAGGTGGTTCACAAGCAAGAGGTTGCTGCTTGCTGAAAGAACCGCTTGCTTAAAGGGCAACAGCAGGTGTTAAAAAAAAACTTCAGTTCTCCTTAAAGAAATTCAGGGAAAACAATACCTCTGGTGCTGAAGAAGTGAATATGTTCACAAATCAAGGAACAGTGGTCCACTTCAATATGCCTAAAGTCCGGGCATCCCTGGCAGCAGACCCTTTCACCATCACAGGCCATGCGGAGACGAAGCAGCGGACAGAAATCCTACCCGGTGTGTTAAACCAACTCAGTGCAGACAGTCTGACTAGTTTAAGAAGAGTGGCTGAAGCTCTGGACACACAGTCTGTGGCTGGAGAAGCGCCACTTTCTACCGGAGAGGATGAGGAGGAGAATGAAGTTCCTGATCTCCTGGAGAACTTTGGTGAGGCCACCAAGAATGAAGCAAACTGAACTGATTCAACTTCTGAAGAAGATAAAACTTTAAGAAGTTACTGGGAGCTGCTGCTTTGATTTTTTTTTAAAGCTTATTTTTATTTATTTTGAGAGAGAGCAAGTTGGGGAGGGGCAGAGAGAGAGGGAGACAGAGTTCCAAGCCGGCTCTGCACTGCCAGAGCCTGATGTGGGGCTCGGACTCACAAACCTTGAGATCATGACCTGAGTCAAAAATCAAGAGGCAGACTGACTGAGCCACCCAGGTGCCCCGGGAGCCGGTATTTTATATTGACTGTTTTTTAAAATTTTGTTCACGGATCTGATAAAATCTAGATCTCTAATGTATTTAAGCCTGAGCCCCTTGGATGCTGCAGCTATTTTCACTGTTTGCTTATACACAATTCATTCTTTGGAGCTAATGAAACTGAAGAAGCTTGGGAATAGAGTTTGAAACAAGGTTAATTAAAAAAACCCAAAAAACAAAGAACTGTGATACAAACCTAAGTCGTTCCACATCATAATATCACTCTAATGAATAATGTTTTTGGATATTGTTATGGTTATGTGAGCTAGACATTGCCAAAGTATATCATGATTCATGTTTTCTGTCATATCTAAAAAGGTATCACAAGAGAAGAAACATCGCTAAGAGGTGCTGAAATCTATGTGTATTAGCTAAGAGTATTTTCCTGAACTATCAGCTTAAGAAAACTTCTATCAAAGAAAGAAATGAAGTTAGTCTCACATGGTTGGCTAATGACATTATGAGGACTCTGAGTGATGGCAACTACTCCAGCCTTTGTTGTGGATGAACCAGGGCCTAGGCAGGATCTGAAAACCCTTTAGGTCAACTTGACCCTGTCTGGTGGATGAACCAGTTCATGTCACAGTGACTTCTCAAAAGTTGCAGTAGGAGTTGGTCCAAAACCAAATGAAGCCCCAAAAAGATAAGATGGATTTTTAAAATCTATTAATCATTCATTTCCTTTCTCTAGGAAAATATTTAACATCAATTTTTGACTTTGAGTAAAATGTGATTCTTGCTGCATAGAATGCTCCCAAATCCCTTGTTACCTCCGTTCTGAGGATTATTTCAGTATTTGTCCATTCTCCTTATCTGAACCTCTTCTAATTCTTATGATTTCTCACTGAATCTCGGCCTGATCTAACTTTTAAGTCTTTTATCAGATATGTACCTTCATTCAGTACGTGAAGGGTTTATTTGCTAACGACAGGAACTAAAATTCAGCCTATAAAAAAGACTAAATATCTACCCTGTTTCTCCATAAACCTCCCTTATTTTTCTATAAATGACAGTATGCAGATTTTAACTAGAAGCTTGTGTTTTACTAATGGATTTTTATCGGTAATGAATCATCACACGTAGACAACACAAAGCAGGTTTTATCAGTTTCTTAGACTTGCCCTTATTTTTAAGATACAGCCCTTAAGGAAATAAAATTTTCTCCCTGTGCTTTGGTGAGAGTTGACATTATGGTCTCTTTCAAGTGTCAGAGTTAGCATGCATGATCTTCAAATATAACAAAGCTATCATACATTCAGACAGGATCTCTTCGAGATATTCATTCCGTGACAATTTCATCATCTATCACTATAATAAGTATTGTCGATGGCTTTATTCTCACCTTTTAATTGTTTTCGAAATTTCAACAGTTTAACACAGTCTTTGGATTTGCTCCTAAAGATTATAGGTGTGCTTGGTGAATTAGACTATGATATAATAAATAGGGTAAGAGCCTTGAGTTCAAGGTATGGCCTACTTATTTTTTTGTTTTGTTTTGTGGCCTTCTGTTTCTTACTATTATATAAAAATGACAAGAAAAAAAGAAGAAGACAATATCAACAGATTAGGGAAAAATCCCATATTAGTGTTATACAAAGTTTTTAAAAGATATTCTTCTGAGAATGAATGTGCAGAATGTTAAAAAAATAAAGACACATCCATTTATGAAATGGTGGCTATAAAAGAAACCCTATGTGTGTTATTATAAATGCTTTTCATTTATATTTAGGACCACCCACATATTCTTTGAGAATCTATTGTAATTCATGCTTTCTCTAGGTACTGTATTGTGACCTGTATGAAAATGAAGACCATTCTTCTATTGCAGAGACTTTTTTCCTAAGTGCATTGCGTTAAGGGAGCAGATGCTGCTTGCTTGCCTTTGGTTCGATGACAAGGAAGAGCTGGTCAGGGTTGATTTCTTTGTTAACTTTCTCCCTACTAGTACTGGTTCTGTATTATTTGTTGTGCATGGAGACAGATCCATTAACTTCATTGTGCCTTAGTTCCATTGACCATAAAATGAGAAAATTAAGTTAGATAATTATCAAGTTGCCTGCTAGTAGTGGCATTTTCTGATTCCCTCCTAAGAAATCCTGCCAGTTGAGAAGTTTACTGTACAAAGACCAAGAAATGACAAACAGGAAAGAAATCCAAGCCTACACAATAACTTTCTGTCTTTCTGAACATTATTTGTCTTCCTCACACAATCACAAATTCAGTCTCTCCCAGTGAGGAATATGAAGGATTGCTGAAGAAGAAATGTTAAAAAGATTCTATGCAAATTATAGCACCTATGACTGCTGCAAAACAAGGATTACAGTGACAGCTCCTTTATGTATTTCATTAGAATTTCAACAATATCAGACAGTTTTAGAGATTGGGCATAAGACAAGAAGGTATAGATATTGTCAGCTAAAATTCTCACCATGTATTTATATCGGAATGAAAATCCCAAGTACAAATACAGATATTCTGTATGGAAACATCAAATATTTCCTATAAGAAACCACATGGGTACATATGATACAATCAAAGGCATGATAAGTATTTATTGCAAATCACTGACATATTGAATATAAGACTATCAAAGTCTTACCATATGAATCATAGGCAGCTTTTCTCTTTGGAAATATCTTTATATAATCTCCATCTACATTCATATGGGGATGAATATGTTTCATATGATTTGAATCAAAACGGAAAGCTTTGAGAGCTGAAACAAAAACCATGAAAATCATAAATTCTCTGAAATTAGTTTAATCAATGTTATTTGTTTAGTTAGGGACAATGTTATCCATCATTATTGTATTTCAACTTTTTTATGGCAGGTAGAACAAACAGATTCTAAACATGCTTGGACCTTATAATTTACATTTTAAAAATCTAACTCAAGTTTTAACTTTTTGATTCCACCATAGCACTCATAGTTAAACTGAATCTTTATTGAATTAAATAAAAGACAAAATATATACACAAGGGAGCTATTACTAAATCAAAGACAAGCTACCACAATGTTTCAGAGGATGGTATCTATAATATAATTTACTATATGGAGAGTGATTGAATTAAATTCTTGAGTGATAATTTCCTTACCTGGGGTAGTTCACCTTTTTTATGCAAGAAATCACACAAATGCAAGGATCTTATGTACAGTCATAAAACTTGCTACTTTAATTTTGAGCAAGTGATAAGTTATGATATGAGATAGTCATTTTTGCTTACCTACTACTATACAGCAAGATGTCACCCAGACAATGTAATATAGATGAATGCAATGGTTATCAGAAAATATACTTCATTTCCTCAGAACAACTTTATAGGCATCTTCAAATTGATTCAGGATTCTGAATGTTCTAAGTATGAGATTGCCTGAAGCAGGAAACATTCTAATTTGCTAGGTTGATTGCTTCATATCAAAAAATCTGTCTAGAACTATCTTTGGTCAAGGTAGATCCTAAGAAGTCCTGGGATGACTAACTCAAAATGACAAGGGAGTATTGTACTCTAAGCATTTAAATGCCAAATAGTTCAGGAATAGGATGAGGTGCAGAAGGCAGGAAGGAGGCAATGTTTAGGTATTCATCCTTTTAATTCATACTTCATTCATATCGCTCTTATAATGTGCATTGTCATCCATTCTTGCATTGATTAAATGGCTGCCAATTTAATTAGCAGTATTTTAAATATTTTCTTTCCCTTTCTAGAATGGCTTGTTTGGCAAACACTATTGTTTTGAAGCTGACCTTAGGTTCTTACCTATATCACTCGAATTAGTATCGAACTGAGTGGTCTTTTGGAAGTTCTGAGCTATCCTTAAGGTAGCCCGTTCAGTAGCATGCATCAGTTTTGTAAGATGAGTTCTTCGACGATTCGTAGGTAACTTGTCCCAAACTATAAATGTGTCCTTTTGAACAAAATTATTCACAGTTTTTACAAATTCCTGTTGAAAAAAAAAATAGTGTGCTTTTAAAATGTTGGAATCTTACATGAATCACAGATGTAAAAAAAGTTTAAAGCTCAGTTATATGGAGTTAAAGTTCTAAATACTTACAGTAAGAGTTGAATTAGCAAGACTGTCCTTGGTTAAGTTAGTGCTATTCGTGTCACCTAGTAATGGGGATGATTCAGCTAATATTTCTATGTATGTAATTATATCCATTGGAGAAAGATCTTTCACAGAATTTCTATAGACTTCTTGTAGCAAAGCCACAGGTTCTTTTATGTGTCTAATCTGTATAAAAATGAGTCCAGAGAAAAGAAACCAAATTAGAATACTACTGGGGCTTTTCAAGAATGTCATATTTATTCTAAGTTTGTTTTTCTTGTGCTATATATTAGTAAGTTATCAGACTACAGCTAAACCATAACATGCAGCACTGAAACTTGAAATTGTTTACAAAGGGTTAGCAAAAAAAAAAAAAAAGCACAGAAATTACTTTAGAAATGAAACAGCATTCTTGAATTCATAACTTTTAAACATTAGCTTTTAAAAGCTATGATAAACTATAACTTAATTTGAATTAGATTTTAATCAACCAGAGAAAATTCTTTATAATGTGATATATTGGAAATTTGCTTTTAGTTGATTGTTAGTCATGTTGAGAGTCACATTTTCAATCACATGATGATAATTTTGTAAATGTCCTACTTTATTTACTCTTTGAAATATTTCCTTTGAAGTACAAAATCTAGTTGCATTCATTATGTCTTCTTAGAATGTGGGAATGGGCCTGGGGTCAAAGTGTGATTTTACTATTTTATTCATCAACTTTATTTGTATGTTGAGAAAAAAAAATTCCAGTATACTTAATAGTGAAAAAGTAATATATGTTAAATATCTAAAAGTCTTCAATGTTTTGGGGATTTTCAAATTGCTCCTTTCTATACCTCAAACAAATTATTTAAATCTCTATATGTAAATAATTTAAACTCTACGAGAAGATCAACTGGTCATTCCTTTTTTTTTCAATGTTTATTTATTTTGATAGAGAGAGAGGGAGAGTGCTAGTGTGGGGAGGGGGCAAAGAGAGAGGGTCAGAGAGAGTCCTAGGCAGGCTCCATGCTATCAGCATGGATCCCGATACTGTACTTGATCTCATGAACTATGAGATCATGACCTGAGTTGAAATCATGAGTTGGATACTTAACTGACTGAGCCACCCAGGCACCCTGATTGTTAATCTTTTTTAAACGTGATATAGGAAGGATTTTAACTGAAACTAAAATGTCAAAATATAATAAATTCTTAATCCAACTAGTTTACTTACTTTTGTTAACATTTTATCAATATTTGCAGCAATACAGGCATTATCTAGATGGCAGTCTGCCCTCACATTTTCTGTAGAAAAAGAAAACAGACTACATAGTAAGTTTTTAAGAACACTTTTTTCCTCAGATGATTATATTAATTCTAATAATTTTGCTCCCTTAGTTAAATACTAAAAACACATTCCTAACACTTGAGTTTTGTGTTCATTTTTTTATTCATTAACATGTATTTACTTTTCATTATTTCAAAAATCTTACTCGTAATAAAATACACAGTGTTTATTTTCATTGCATTCATTTATTTTTTCTTATTTATTTTTATCTATTCAGTTTTATTCATTAAAATACACAATATTTTATGGAAAAATGGAAGAATATAGTCCCTCTATGGAATAAAGTATGTTAACTACATGAAACATATGGCCTACTTCTTCCACTAAATAAAGCAACACCTTTGCTTATTTCATTTTATAGACGATAAAGGGATACTGGCACATTTCTTAGAAGATGTAGTGCTTTGCATACTTCACTACTGTGCGGTATTATATTTTATATAGTTCTCCGATCATACATAAAATTTTGCAGTATAATTTACCTTGGCAGTAAGTGCCATCATTAGGCGCGAACTGTGACTTTCCTGTGGATGTCTGATAACCTTCCTTGCAGGAGCAGTTATACCCACCGTCCACGTTTTCACACACCGCGTGATCACCACAGGCAGCAGATCCACTGCACTCATCTATATCTGGAAATATTTAAAAAATTAAATTTTTTATTTAGTGCTTATACGGTTGCCCCCTTGCTGATACGATAATAGATACAGTTAGTGATCTCATATCAAATTTTACAACAAACCACGGAAAAATCCCATCATTTGGAAAATGATAGAGCAAACTTTGCCGCATATCATTTTTTTTAAAACCCTGATTTGGCCAATCTGTTTTGAAAGTGCATTAACAACCATCTTTCATGGACCAACCAAACTCTTGAATTATTTTCTGAATAGAATTATTCATCCCCAAAGCTGTTAAATTAATTCCCGTCATTGACAATTTTAACATTTAGTCCTAATTTAATAAAGAGTCAATTTTTTAAATACATTGAAAATTCTTTGTTGTCTAGTACTACAGTAAACTCAGTTTAGGGTAATCTGCAGGATAAAAAAGAATAGTTCACTTTCTTTCCAAAGCTTCATTTTTGCATGTAAGTTATCCTAAAAATTAGCAGAATGTGTGATGTAACTCCCTTAAATCTTACCACAACTTATTTATTACTTTTGTCCAGGTTATATTTTACTACAATTCTTAATACACAGTCATCATAGATAAAGTAACAAATTGTGCAGAATTAAGTCTTAGATTTTCAGTAGCCGTATATCAAAGTCACAATAAAAATGTTAGGTTTTAAGCTCACATAATTTATATCCTTAATTTAAAATTTTACATATTGCAGTGAAATATGTCTTGAAGTTATAAATGCAGTATAAATACTCTGCCAGTAGGCAGAGTTCCAATAGGGAAGGCTTCCAAGGAACTGAAGAGTCCAGATCATTACCTTAAACTAATGCAAAGATTTTTGTATTCCCAGCCTGGCTCTGACATCTTAGAGATACTCTATGTTAGATTAATGAATGCGCCTATAATCTTAAGTATAAAATTTGATTAAAAAAAAACTAACAGAGTGCCACAATACTGTTTTCCACAGAAAAGGGGGAGTGATCACAGTCCAATTTAAAAGACCGTCTAGCCAGTTATCTTAAAAGTAGCTGATCCTAACTTCTCACTTCCAAAAGGTAATGAAGGCACAGAATACCATTAAAAATTGAACCACCCCAAACTAGAACTGACAGTAAGCCTCTCGCCAGTTCTTAAAGAAATTTCCATTAGCTAGAAAGGCAATGGTATTAGATTTAAGAAGACAATTCACAGCCCTAAAAAAAAAAGGATAGGAAACTCCTTATTCTTCTGCCAAGTCTGTATCTTCACAATCTGTATGACCCAAGTATATTACCTTTAAAGAAACAGGAATATTGTTCTGGTTCCCTCAACGACTTCCTCTCATTTCTGTGTATGTGTGTAAAGAATGTCACTCTACACACACACACACACACACACACACACACACACACAAGACAGAAAATAAAGTAGGGGATGAGCAAAAGCAAGTTGACTCTTAAGATAATGGTGAACCATCCACTAAAGGATTGCATTTAGGGTAAAGAAAAGAAGCCAGGTGGAAGTGAAGACTAGCATTATTATTTTTCATGAAATCAATGAAGTGAGAAAAATATATAAGAAAACTAAAGAGTAATTATTTTCTGGAGTAAGGCTGAAGAAGTAGCATGCATTGTATCCAAATGGGGATAACACCCCAGGGAAGATGTGAACAGACCCATGTGATATCATAAATAGAACCATTTATTTCAGAAGTAAGAAACTTTTGTTTTCTGAATGCCCATGTTTCATGTTTAATTTTAATTTATGTTTTTATTTTTTTTAATGTTTATTTTTGAGAGAGAAAGAGAGAGAGAAAGTAAGTGTGTGAGCAGGGGAAGGGCAGAGAGAGAGGGAGACACAGAATCCAAAGGAGGCTCCAGGCTCTGAGCTGTCAGCACAGAGCCGAAGTGGGGCTAGAACTCATGAACCATGAGATCATGACCTGAGCAAAAGTCAGATGTTTAACCAACTGAGCCACTTATGTGCCCCATACCCATGTTTCATATTTTAGATGTCTTCTTGGGCTAACAGGAAATGAGGTGTTGATTTCTCTTAATTTTAAAATCATTTAAAGGTGCAACTTTTCTTGGCAAATTTGTCCCAAATCCAATGTCTAAGCAACATACAAACCTTTGCAAACTCAATTTCTACCCTCTCTTGTGAATTTTGGACAAAGGCATATATAATCGTGGTGCTCATAGCTGACTGTGTTTCCATTTTTCCCTGTGCATCCTCCATGCCTGTGGTGCTTGCTGGGGCCTCTGCTCTAGTTCAAGCCTTTCTACCACCTCACTTTGCTAGTTATTATCCCAGAATGTCAGCCGTGGGCCCTGTAGGGTATTTCAACCTCTAAAGTCACCAAGTGACAAAATAATAATCCTTAAAAATAATAAGGAGGTTGTATCTTGGGAGACAAGCATTCAAGATTAGCGTTATGCAGATTTTTATATTCTGACTCTGAATGTTATACAATAAATATTAATTAACCTACCAAAGTCATGCTTTGCAAGTCTTAATCATTCCATCAAAAGACTGTTTTCCAAATTGCTTATATGTTTCTTGCTTAATATTTTTTGATTTTGTAACTTATTTACTAAAATGTGGAAGTGAGGTTTGCTGAATTTGATATCCTTCTCACTCTGTACACTGGTAGTAGAGTTTATTGAATCTAAGCTACCGAGTAATGGAGTGTGTGACTACAACTGGCTATGTACTGGAGGAGTCAGAAAGCCTCTACCTTTTTCAGGATATCACGCTATGCCCTGTGCTACCTGGTATTGTAGAGAGAATCATAACAAATTGAAAGAGTGCCATGCCCAAATGAGATGCAACTGGCTTACCAAAATGAACATGATTGTTATTTTACAGCAAGATTTACACTAACTTCTAGCATTCTCTTGCAGGGCCTCATGAGCTGAGATCTAATAACACTATGTGTCCTTCTTCTTACAGGTAAAGGCCCTGTAGAAGATCTTAACTCAGGGGCGCCTGGGTGGCTTAGTCGGTTAAGCGTCCGACTTTCGCTTAGGTCATGATCTTGCGGTTCGTGGGTTCGAGCCCCGCGTCGGGCTCTGTGCTGACTGCCAGCTCAGAGCCTGGAGCCTATTTCAGAGTCTGTGTCTCCCTCTCTCTCTGACCCTCCCCTGCTCATGCTGTCTCTCTGTCTCTCTCTCCTAGAAATAAAAATATTAAAAAAAAAAAAAGAAGAAGATCTTAACTCAAATACTAGCTTATAATACTCATTAGTTTTATGATTTTGGGTAATACTATAAAAACACCTTTTACTTCAAAAGAGTTCTTTTTTAAAACAAGTGAGGAAATGTATGTGAAGGTGTTTTGAAGTAGTGCCCAAGATATAATAGCCCCAGTGATTATATCCATACTGCATGTTTTACTAGCAGGAGTCCTGTGAATATGTAGGTTTGGAGAAAACAGATTGATAACGAGTGTCTCATTAGACAGCCATGTCTTGGTACTCCCCAGAGACCTAAAAGAGGAAAAGAACCCCCACCTCATCTTAATAAAAGTTAAATTGCTACTATGTAATTATTTCAGTCAGGCTAGAATTGGCATACCATATTCAATAACTGATCCACTTTCTCTACCACCAACCTAACACTGGGCTTAATACTAATAAGGTGATTTTGCCAAACATAAGCACGTCATAACAATCGTTCGCTTGTTTTGCACATCAAAAAATTCACTTGGTACTTTTTCATTAGTGAGGTTATGCTTGTTTTTCATGTCTACAATGAGGCAACCCAGCAGTATTTTATCATAATCTTTTTTCAAAACATGATCGTATGATTGTTTTGATTCTTATAATTTTCATCCATAACTGAATTGTCTAATGTTTAACTTACAGATTGCGAAGAAAAGATAAAATGTTCACTTACTAAAAACAATTTACGAAGACAAAACTGAATGTTAATATTATCCAAGGCCAGAAAAAAATCTGAAATTATCGGCATACCCAAGGGAATGCGACATAAAAAATTACACGCTGTAAATGCTTGCTCTTAAGCACCTAGTAAACCTGAAGCTCTTAGGTTCTATTCATTTGGCCTTGGGAGAGCCACTTTCCTATTGGCTGCCTTGTTTTTTCTCATTTGTGAAATGCGAATTTGGAATCAGGTCCCTGTGGGGCTAGGCATCTGAAATTCTGTTTTACTGTAATTCCAAGGGAAAGCAAATATACAGGAAGCTAAATCTTCCTCAAATCCTTTTGCAACAAAATTATCTTATCTGTGGCCAATACTATTTGAATATAGACTAAAGGTAAAGAATTTTGCTTGAGTCATTTCTTGCCCTGAATTGGAGGTTTTCATTATCTATTTATAGAGGTTCTTTATGACTATGATCACCAGACATGGTGAATTTTAGGATCAGGTAAACTTTCAAATCAGAGGCAACACAGAACAAGATGATATACTAATGTAAAAGGAAACAGAATTATAGTTCTCTGTTCAAATTCCCTGAAGATTATCAGAGTGCACAATGAAAATTACTATAGGACTAGAGAAAAAAAGACACAGCTGTTCTACTTCTCAAAAAAGCTTAATCCTTAAGGACAACAAAATTGGTGAGAAATAACAATTTTCCAGAGAATGAATTTTTCAGTGAATAATCCATCAAACATAACAGGTAGAAACAGAAGGACTCAATGTTGGGTACTGGGTTTTAATATAGTTCTTGTATTTACTCATTGCTTAAAATAGCTAAAAAGGGAATTAACCAAAACTTAGGGCCATTCCACAGTATCTCAATAATAAATGAGTACTGGGAGAAAGAGTCGTAAATTACATACACGTTATACCTCCATGAAACGTTGGCATTCAATCATCTCTGTGTGTACGTGTTTTCTCTGTGTCTGTGATTCAATTTTTTCTAATATAGGAATTCTATACTTGTAAGGAACATAAACAGACAGAGAAATACAACATTTTGTGAAGTGAAGCATATTAAAAGTAAAAATGATCAGATGAAAAGACAGATGTTTTCCAGAGACAGGAGGGAATGGAGAGCATAGTTAAAATTAAATTCCAGTGATTAAGATGTTGTGTATATTTCTTCACTAAGTGGAACATTTCTAGTAAAGCTTACAGAGCTATGTAATTAGAACTTAACTACTAAAGCTAAAATACACATATACATAACATTCTAAGAGGATGTAATAAGAGCAGGGGTTTGAAAGTATCAGATTGTGAGGTATTAGAAGTTTTCTGGACAGTTTCATAGACTATGTCCTGAATATACTGTAAAGCTATTTTCCAATAAAAATTTTTGCTGTAAACACTAAGATTGAAACACTAATTATCATTAGTGTTGAAATTATCATTCAACAGAAATAGTCCTATTGTCTCTTATTTTAAGTCCTTGCAAACCTTAATCCTCTCTACTTGCAAGATTCAGGTCAATGCATAAGATTTAGATGGTCACCTGCTTTAGCCTTCTGTGGCTTTCCTGATACAAGCCTGGGATTCTAATCCTCCTTTTATCCTAAACATGTGAATCAGAAGTAGCCCTCACTTACAGATCAAATGGGGAGAAGAACTTCTTTTCTGTTTATACAGTGGAGTAAATGTTATGAACCATAGGTACATGAGACAGGATAATTTCTTTGATGGAGACATTTCGCTGATAAAGTTTCTTTGGATGTTGTCTCCTAACTTCTCGTGTGTTAATAAGAGCATAGCTAGACTTCTCCTTAGCTTACTAATGAGAATCTCAGTAGGGAACTAATTGAAGGCTTTAGTGTGATCTAGGTTAGCCTGGGTATCTTTCTTTTAGCTAACTATGTAAAGTAGACACAGCACATTGCCCTTGTCCACATTGCATATAGAGTCATGAGTATCCTTTCCTGGCCATGTGATTTCACACTCAGGATCTCAGTTCATGTATTAATTTTGCAGATTAGTATCAGTCATAATTAATTACACTAGTTGTTGGTAAATTGGATAGTTTTGTATAAACCATAATCAAGATGTTTTATAACTTACTTTCAAAGTTAAAGTCTTTGGTCCCAGAGAATTTGCCTCGGAAAATTGTTCATCTTTTTGAATTTCCTAAACAACTTTTTTCTCAGACTTTAATCCAAATTCTATAGGATCTGATATATCAAATGCATGACGAACTTACAACAGAAGGACATTAAAAAAACTTCTAGATACTCTCTTCAGTCTCAGAATAACATTTCACTTAGGGATTTAATTGAAATTATTATCATTCCAGAGAGCATTTCAGTAAACCTGAAATGATGTTCTAAATAGGATTCTAGTATTCTGAAAAACTTAATGCAGATCTTAAGTGTAACTACCTTTTAGCTGATAATACTAAAAGAACTAGAACAATTCTTTTACTTATTTATTTGTTTATTTATTTATTTTGAGAGAGAGAGAAAGCGAGGGCAGGGGAGGAGCAGAGAAAGGGAGAGAGAGAATCCCAAGCAGGCTCCGCATTGTCAGCACAAGGCCTAACACGGGGCTCCATCTGACAACCATGAGACCTGAGCTGAAATCAAGACTCAGACGCTTAACTGACTGAGCCACCCAGGTGCCCCTAGAACAATTCTTTTATAACTAATGCCTTTCTGAACATTTTCTGAGAAAATGTAGAGGCCATCTCAGAGTGCATATCTATAAAAGCATCAATATCTTGCCATGCAAATGATAGTTTTCTTGAATTAAAATATTATTTTTTATTTTATTTTATTATTTTATTTTATTTTATTTTATTTTATTTTATTTTATTTTATTTTAATGTTTTATTTATTTTTGAGAGAGAGATAGAGACAGCATGAGCAGGGGAGGGTCAGAGACAGAGGGAGACACAGAATCTGAAACAGGCTCCAGGCTCTGAGCTAGCTGTCAGCACAGAGCCCAACACAGGGCTCGAACCCACAAACCATGAGATCATGACCTGAGCTGAAGTCGGACGCTTAACCAACTGAGCCACCCATGCACACCCACTTTTTAAAAATGTTTTATTTATTTGAGAGAGAGAGCGAGCGTGATCAGAGAGGGTCAGAGAGAGAGGGAGATACAGAACCTGAAGCAGGGAGTTAACATATTATTTTTAAGTGTAACTATTTATCCTGCGGTTTGTCACCACTTTAGATTTCATACTTTACATGATTTTTTTTCTTGTGGACTGATTGATTTTTCTCCCTCAGTTTTTTCCCTACATCCTTAGATAAATATTCCATAGGAAACAATGACACTGTCTTCAAGGACTAAAGGAATCAATGAAGTTTCTAAAAGTATTGCACAACTAAGGTACCCTCAAAGACTGGCAGAATTTGGTTCAAATATTATTTAATCTCTGGAGGTAATAAACAAGAGAAGAGGTACAAATTTTAAGTTAGGGAGTCAAACTTACCTATGCAGAGGGTTCCATCGTTTGTGATAAACCTGTCCTGGTTACTGCTGGATCTGTAACCAGGCGCACACATACAGTAGTAACCTCCCTCTGTGTTCGTGCAGTTGGCATTTTCACCACAGGGCTGGGTCAAGTTTCCACACTCGTTATCATCTGTGGACATATCAATTAAAACATTATTTTTATATAATTGAACTTGATTTCTAATATTTCCCACCAGTATTTGCGAATTATGACCATTAAACAGTATAAGGAAATGTGATGCCAGTTTCTAGGAAAAGTTAACAGTCGGATCCATATTCTACCTTGTGTTATTCTTATTTATAATGGGAAACCTTCTTTGTTGTTGCAAAGCAAAATAGAATCTCTTATTTCTTTTTTTTCTTTCTTTTTATGTATTTATTTTTGAGGCAGAGAAAGAGAGAGACAGCATGAGCAGGGGAAGGGCAGAGAGAGAGGGAGACAGAATCTGAAACAGGCTCCAGCCTCTGAGCTGTCAGCACAGAGCCTGATATGGGGCTTAAACTCACAAACTGGACATCACGACCCGAGCTGAAGTTGGGTGCTTAACCAACTGAGCCACCCAGGCGCCCCAGAATCTCTTATTTCTGAAACACTGAACATAGTCATCAAAAGTTTATTGGAAGATTTTCCAAATTTTATATGTAATTTAATTATAATAATGTCAATACATGTATACTCATTTGTACATTTATAATTTTCTTTATAATTAGTCAAAAGCATATCGTAAGTGAAAAAATCAGAGATTACAAATTGACATGCTCTAATCATGTATCATTTATCTTTATTACTTATTCTCTGGAAGAATTTTGCATTAGTAGATTTTTTCACTTATTCCTTAATGTGTTTATTCATTACTATGTGCATTTTATTGTCCTATAGAATAGTACACAAACACACACACACAAAGATATCATGGTCCTGGAGCTTTACCTAATAGTATTGTAATACAGTTTATCAGAAAATATATAGATTCATAAGCCCTCTGTAAAAATTAAAGGCAAATTGACATAATCTGTCAAGTAAATAAAACCAAAAATAAGTGCTTTTCAGAAGTGATCATGATGGGCTGGAAGAAAAAGAAAATATTTTCAGCTGACACTAAATCTTATTGTGGGTTGAATTATGTCTTGGAAAAAGATATGTTCAAGTCCTAACCCCATGTCTTGTTGACTACGTGGACCCTAATCCAGTGATTGGTATGCTTAAAATAAATTACATGGACATGCAGACATGAAGACATAGAGGAGAAAGCTACGTGAAAACAGAGAAAGAGCTTCAAAGGAGATCACTGCAAGACAAGGCATGTCAGAACAGTTGGCAACCACTTGAAAGAGACAAGAAAGGATTCTCCTCTAGACCCTTTGGAGGGAACGTGGTCCTTCCAACACCTTGATTTTGGACTTCTAGCCTCCAGAACTGTGGAGGCTACGTATGTGTTGTTTTGAGCATCCAAGTTTGTCCTAGTTTGTCAAGGTGGCTCTTGGACACTAATAGACCCAAACAGGCCAATGTAGGATAAGTAAGTATTGGATAGAGAGAAGAAAGGTCACTCACAGGAAGGCAGAATGTTAAGCAAAGACACAAGCATAAAGTATTTGGAACATTTCTGAAGGTAGAGGGAAGACTAATTGGGCAGCACAGAAAGAAATCATAGGGGAATCGTAAAAACAAGTTGGAAAAATGTCTTTGATTTTTACCCTCTATTTTTATCAAACCAAATTTAATTTCTCTTTAAAGAATGAATTGTGTAACATTTAATTCACACACAGGCTATTGGAGACATATAGTGATGACTAAGCACTGGAGAATTTTCCAAATGTTTTATAAATATGAATTCACTGAATCCTTACATAAGCTCTAGGAAGTAGGTGCCATTGTTACGCTCTGTCACTGCTGAAAAAAGTAAGGACTAGAGAGGGAAGAAACTTGCCAACATCACACAGCTATTTAGTTGCAGAGCCAGGGAATTTGGTTCCAAAGCCTGTTCTCTTAACTGTTGCATCCTGCTGCCTCTGTGAGAATTATTTAAAAATGCCAAAATGTATAATAAGAATTTGTCAGCTGAATTATGGGTCTGTTTTGCAAGATGGAATGGTATTGAGGTAGTGATTTCAGAAGGAAAATGGAAACTTTATTTAAATTCTATTTTTTCAAGTTTATTTTGAGACAGAGAGAGAGAGAGAGAGAGAGAGGGAGAGAGAGGGAACGAGCAGGGGAGGGGCAGAGAGAGAGGGAAAGAAAGAGAATACCAAGCTGGCTCCACACTGTCAGCGTGTAGCAGGACGTGAGGCTTGAACTCACAAACCGTGAGATCATGACCTGAGCCAAGATCAAGCATTGGAAGCTTAACTAACTGAGCCACCCAGGTGCCCCTGCGTTCCACTTTTAACTTACATTTTATTTCTACTTCCTCATTTTCAAACATTAAGAATATAAGTATAGAAACTAACATATGGTAGACAACTAAAGATGGATTCCTTTCTTTTTTCAAAAATGACTACTATGGACATGTCAGGTAAGATTTGCAAATCCTATTTATATGCTTTGTCACTTTGACTTATTATATTAAGTATAATAGATTAACTGCTATAAATGTATCCAAACATGTAACGGCTCAGTACAGTAAAAAGATTATTTATTGCTCTAATCAGAGAGCATGGTTAGTGTTCAGGTAATTTTTCCACAATGGTTCAGGGACACAGGCTTGTTCTATGTAATAGCTCCACGGCCCCAGAGGGTTCCAAACTCTCTGTATTGATCCAGGTAAGCAGCTAGGGTCAAATAGAGAGCACAAGAGAGTCATGGGCCATGCCTATAAAAGTCATGTATCACTCAAACCCACAAACCTTGAGACTGAACTGAGCTGAGATCAAGAGTCAAACGCTTAGCTGCCTGGGTGGCCAGGCGCCCCCATATGGAACTATTAAAAGATGTTATGGAAAGAGAAGGAAATAATGTCGTTGATGTCTTTTCAACTCCCACCTAACTGCAGGGTAGTTTCTTACCTTGTAGTTTTCAGGAGAACACTTTTTTTAAAGTGATTTTAAAAATTTTTTATTTTATAGAGACAGAATTGTGAGAAAGAGCAAACGAGAGAGGGAGAAAGAGAGAGTGAGAGAGAGAGAGAGAGAGAATCTTAAGCATGGTTCCGCACTCAGCACAGAGCCTGAGGCAGAGCTTGATCTCACAACCCTGAGATCATGGCCTCAGCCAAAATCAAGTCGGAAGCTTAACTGACTGAGCCGCCCCAGGGGCCCCCTGGGGAACACCTTATAAGATAGGGTTGTATGATTAACATTACTACCATTCACTGAAGTCCCCAATAAATCAGGCGCCATATTGAACACTTCGCATACATTATCTGACACACATTTTTAATACTCACATAAATCTTATGATGCAGACATTATTCCTATTTTACAAACAAAACTGAAATATAAAAAGTTGGATTACCTCACCTAAAGGCACACAACTAATAAGTGGCAAAGTCTGGTTCAAGCCCAGACCATTCTGAATGTTGAAGTGATCTCATTTTTCTTAAATACATTATAAAAAGAGTTCATAGTGGTAACAGCTACCATTTATTGAGTGTTTATTATGTGCTAGTCACTGCGATAGAAAGATTACTGTAAAATGGAAAATATGTTGTGACTAACTCAGAAGATTGTCAAGAGGATTAAAGAAACTGATGTTCAGACAATGCTTACAGTAGAGCTTAGTGTGTTTTAAGTGGTATATACAGGGTGCTAATCTATTGTGTAAAAAATATTACTACTACTATTTTATTTCTTTTTAATATTTTTTTTAAATTTTTATTTATTTCTAGGAAAGAGAGAGAGACAGCGTGAGCAGGGGAGGGTCAGAGAGAGAGGGGGACACAGACTCTGAAATAGGCTCCAGGCTCTGAGCTGGCAGTCAGCACAGAGCCCGACGCGGGGCTTGAGCCCACGAACTGCGAGATCATGACCTGAGCGAAAGTCGGATGCTTAACCGACTAAGCCACCCAGGCGCCCCTACTACTACTATTTTAATTGCTAGAAATTTGTTTACACTCTGCTTAAAATTCTTAACAGCTACTTGGCCATTAGCATGTAATGCCATCCCTTCTCTATGTAGAAGGGAGCTTCCAAAGTCTGGGAATCAGTTTAAATCACTTACTCTTACACATCTATAATAATAAAGACTTTGTAGGGGCACTTGGGTGGCTCAGCTAGCTAAGCATCTGACTATCGATTTCGGTTCAGGTCATGATCTCACGGTTTGTGAGTTCAAGCCCCACTTTGGACTCTACTCTGACAGTGAGGAGCTTGCTTAAGATTCTCTCCCTCTTTCCCTCCCCCCCCCCCCCCCACTGCACAGACTCTCTCCCTCTCTCAAAAATAAATAAGTAAACATTTACAAAAAGAGAATCTCTAACATGAGTTCTCAAAATTAGTTTTCCATAATTCAGTTTTTAAAATTTCAGTAATTTAATGCTGCTCATTATAATTCTTTGGAAGAATGCTGAGAAGAAAGAAAGAAAAGAAAAATCATTTGTAACCCCATTACACAAAGATAACCACTCATCCCTTGAAGCATTTCTTTTTTTTTTCCCTTGAGGCATTTCTATTTGAAACATAATTCAGATGCAAAATATCTAGTTTTGTATATGGCTTTATACAGTACCATTATATTAACATTTTTCCCCTAAGAATTACGAGTTTTTTAACTGGGCTGAAATATCAACAAAATGGTGTTATTTCATTTTATGATGTGGAAATATACAATCTACTTTAAAAAAGATCTTTGTAAACAGACTTTCGGATATCTGAGACCTGATCTTGACTGTTAACGATGAGGTCCAAAGCTCAACAAATATAAGATCTTAATCCCTGGCAGGATGTCCTACAATTCAGATCTATTTCACGGTAAGGCTGGTAGGACTCCTTGTTACACCCCGTTCCTAGGCCCAAGGCAAGCCGGTCCCTAAAACAAAGGAAGCAAACAGCACTTGGCGTGTCTTTTGCTCTGAGCACACACCCAAATTTCTACAATGGGCACACCACCATTTCAACTGCTTAAAAAAAACTAGTTCAAGAGAAGTCAAGAGAAGAACCAGTCAGCTTGAGAGAAGCAAGAACATTGTCTCTAATATCTAGAGCAGGGCTCAGTCAGGCTTGCACCTAAGATTTGTGGGGGGGGGGGGTGTGTGTATTTGCATCAGACCTCTTTTTACCTTACCTTAATAGGCATGTCTCTCTAATCACTTGCTCACTGAAAGCTCTGGTCCTTACCATACTACCTGATTTATTCTTGTATAGATAGGACAGGGCAGCAAAGGAAGAGTTTTGAACTCCCTCGAGAGACCAGCAACTCAGAGACAGATAAGGACAGAGACCGGGCTCTCAAAAGCTGTATGGGCCACGTAGGTGACCGCACTAGGTATCAATCAGATAACAGAGGCTGAATGGCGTGTGGTACTGGGAAGTACGCACTTTACCTAAAGGATTAAGATGTTTAAAAAGTCAAAAAGCATATTTAAAACACTTTGTTCATGTGTAGCACTTGGCAAGACATTTGTCAACCTTTAGCTAAAGCATATGGAGGCTGGAGGAGTTGAGGAAAATTGCTGAAAATCGATAATAAAGTCAGAGAAATTTTGAATGGCTTTATGTAAAGTGGGCTGAAGAGTTAATACTTTATTAACATGTGCGTATTTAATTATTAATTTATTCTGTACACAGAGATGTATTATGCAACTCTAACGACAATACGTACATATATGCTCAGAGAGCGAGCACATCTGTTTATGTATGCGTACAAAAAACCAAGTTTATTAAAATTAACTGAGAGTAGCTCACAGATTGAACACACTCATCTAAATCAAGTAAAATAAAAATATTTCATAACACTGGGTTTGATTCAATCATTTAGTTACTTAAATATTTATGGAGTTTCCTAGTTCCCAAATGTGAATATGGTCTATACTGGGAAATAAGTAAAAATTAATCAAAAAGTCAGGATATGTGCCCTGCTGTCGGAGTTCACATTCTAAAGCAAGTTAACACAGGAGCATATAATTGAGTTCTTATTAAAATAAAAGTTTCAATATTTATCTCAAAATTTGACTCCTTTTACAGCATACTGGGAGAAGTTTATATTAACTTTAAAAGAAATTGTGCTCTCAGATCAGTTATTGGTAATATAGAGAACGATGAAGATTTCATCCCTTGTGGCCTATAGCTGAAAAATGATATGCAAAAATACAGAGAAAAGGACTCACTAGGTCTGAGGTATTGGTGAGAGTCCAAGAAAATGAGACACTATACCTACTGATTATGTTTCTAAAAATAAAAATTAAACATGGCAACATGTTATTGGACCTCAACACATTTTTATAAGTCTTGGGTGACATTATTAATAGGCAGAAAAAAAAAGAGATTAACAATGAGTTTTGTGTCTTTCTCTACTGTGTGGTTTTGAGCACTTGACCTCTTAGCTTTCTTATCAAGAATTGGGAAATAAAAGTATTTTGTTATCTCTCTCCCAATCTTCTGGACTGGATATACAATAAGGACTAATTCCCTAATGGTCCCAGTCAAATCTTGTTTCGTAAAATAGCACTTATCTGAAAGTAACCTCCTCTCTTCCCCCAAGATAGTGGAGATAGGCAAGAAATTATCTTTGTGAAGTAAAATATAAATTTGAAGTATTTAAATAGCCTTAAACTTTCCACTGTCCAGCTTCATAATAATTAATTCTCAAGGAGAAAGTTTCTTGGGATGGATATCATATAGGAAAATAGAAGCCTGCTTTTTTGTGCTCTTATTTCCGTGGTTCCAATCAACTTACCAGTTATATGTGACCCACTCTCTGTAACTCCATACTTAATCCTTAGTGTGGGATAATAAAATAAATATTAAATTAGACTATCATTTGAAAATTTCATTGTAACACCATTAAGCTGTAGATAAAATTTTTTAAAAATTTATAAAAATTGTTAAGGAGAAATATTAACACTTTTCCAGCAAAAATTTTTAGTGGTTCATGTCTAACACACTGAGTTGAGCACTACAAGAGCAAAGGCACGCTCACAGCCTGGGACATAACAGGATCCACGGCTACCGGAGAGACGATGTACAAAATCCCGAATTATTAGGATGTAGTGTGTGCAACAAATACAAGAGGTATTCAGCAGTGCGGTGGTAACTCAGGAGAATGGTTTCCTGGGCAAGTTTTCAGGATAGAATGGAAAAGGTTATTTATAGGGAAGGCTTAGGAGAGGAGGGGAAGCTGGAAACAGACAGTGAAGTATTAGACTTTAGACAAGCTAAGAGGCCTGGGTGGCTCAGTCGGTTAAGCGTCCAACTTCAGCTCAGGTCATGGTCTCACTCTTTGTGAGTTCGAGCCCCACACTGGGCTCTCTGGTGTCAGCACAGAGCCTGCTTCGGATCCTCTGTTCCTTTCTTTCTCTACCCCTCCCCTACTCATTCTCTCTCTCCTTCCCTTTCTCTCTGTCTGTTTCTCTCTCAAAAAAAAAAAAAACCCAAAAAAACTTAAAAAAGAAATTTAGACAAAGAAAAGAGCCCCCAACAATCCTCTCAAAGGAAAGAGCTTACCCAAATGCCCGCAGGGGCAGCATACTCTACAGAAGAGCTGTACTGTTGAACACTGGGTGTGAGGGGAGGGGATGCGGAGCAAGAGTCTGTGCAGGGAGGCCTGGGCTAAACTGAGGAAACACCTGCTAAGAATCTGGGACTATGGCAGTGGGTAAGAAAACAGCCATCATCAGGTTTACGTAGTAGAGAAAATGGATTAGGTTTGAATTTCAAAATGGTTTTGGAAACGTAAGGAAAATTAGCTAAGATCCAGGTAGATCCAGTAGGACACAAGGCCTGAAGAACTAATGAAAGCAGAAGGGAGGAGAAAGTGTGGTAGGCCATATTTCAGAAATATTTAGGTGCTAAAAGTCAGTGCTGTGGGGAGAGGAAGAAAAGTGATTAGGATTATACCAGATTAGGCATGAATTGAAAATTGTAGGGGCACCTGGGGGGCTCAGTTGGTTAAGTGTATGGCTCTTGGTTTTGACTCAGGTCATGATCCCACACTTCATGACATCGAATCCCATATCAAGCTCTGCGCTGATGGCATGGAGCCTGCTTGGGATTTTCTCTCTCCCTCTCTCTCTACCCCTCCCCTGCTTGTGTTCTCTTTCTCTCTCTCTCACAATAAACAAATACACTTTAAAATTAAAAAAAAAAATTGTATCAGCTGGATAACGGTTACATGTGGATCTCTATATTATTATTATTACTTTTGTGTGTTCAGATTTTTCATAATAAAATAATCATTAAAATATTTGTGAGGATTGGAGACTAATAGGATTTGAGTTCATTGGAGAAGTAGGGACGACTCCCAAGTTCTAACTTGGAGAGATTTTGCTGATAAATGGATCTACTTACCAGGACAGAAGAAGCAGAAGAAGAGCTTCCGTTGGGGCTAAGGAGGGAGTGTGCTTGTGGACAAGGAAAGACTGAAGGTGCCTTTAGGACATTTATAGAGGAATATTAACAGTTGGACAGTCAACTATATAGCCATAGATTGTTTAACAACCAGGTAAAACTCAAGGCTCCCTCCTCTTCCAGAGGATGCATCAGANCGGAGATGTGGGAAGTAGGGACGACTCCCAAGTTCTAACTTGGAGGGATTTTGCTGATAAATGGATCTACTTACCAGGACAGAAGAAGCAGAAGAAGAGCTTCCGTTGGGGCTAAGGAGGGAGTGTGCTTGTGGACAAGGAAAGACTGAAGGTGCCTTTAGGACATTTATAGAGGAATATTAACAGTTGGACAGTCAACTATATAGCCATAGATTGTTTAACAACCAGGTAAAACTCAAGGCTCCCTCCTCTTCCAGAGGATGCATCAGAATCAAGAGCCTGGCATTTACTCAGCTCTAGTGCAAGAAGCAAGCCTGTTGTTTTCCTTTGCACTTCACTTTGGGTGGACTCACTCTCCTCACTCCTCCTGCTCTGATCTCCATGGTTTTCCTGAGTGTGGCTGTGGCATTATTGCACTCCTGTTTTTCCCTTTGTTGTGTTTCTTACATGTTGCTACTTGGGTTTGCCTCTTCCTACCAACTGAGTGGTATAGTCCAGAGGTTAGGATGTGCGGGTAGAGAATAAGGACCAAAGAAGCCTTTTAACTTATTTTTGTTTCCAGTGTTGGCCAGAAATATCTTTGGGGTTCCACGTGGTTCAGTCCAACTTAACTAAAGACCATGCAGGAGTTTAAAATAATAAACAGACGTATATGTTAGAAAAATCATCTCTCAGCATATTTTTGGGCAACTTGTCCCTGCGGCTGGCGGTTAGCTACTCATTTTGTTATCATGGGCTTTCATTAAAAACTAGATCAGGGTGATTTATACCTTAATAACCTGAAAGAAGACAGGAAACATTTCTCACACATTCTGCTGGATGGCTCATTTTATTTAATTGTTACAATAACACAATGATTGGTATTATCTCTATTTTACTTATGGGGAAACTAAACTTCAGATGGGCTAAATCACGCAGTTTAGAAAGAAAAGCTGTTGTACACAGTTTTTATGCTGCAGGTACCCGGATCCACTTTCCATCTCTGCAATGTAGAGTGACGTCTTCTTTGTCATAAAGTGTTCTTCTAAACAAGGCACAATTAATGGGTGTCTAATTCTCCAAATTCAAAGGTGCTATGGACTATCCAGGTAATGACACATTTTTGGCAACAAGCCATATAATTATATTGCTTTCTGTATAGTAAAGTTTTACTGGGTTTATAAGACACTGGCATTCTAGAGGCTGAGCATGATTTTAGTTTCTATTCCATTTTTTAATCCATTGACCTCAGTCAAGAAAAAAAATAATTAAAAAAGAGAAAATAGTGTCCTCTTTTCCAAGCACTTGGTGGACTCAAAAGGATTCTAACAATGTGAAAGCCACAGAACCTTAAGAGAACATCACTCTTACACACATTTTCCCTCTGGTCATGATCTCCAGTATTGCTCTGTAAATTTGAACACTAAAATGACTATAACTATTATGTGATTCCTTGTGAAACAGGCCCTCTATGTCAAAGGTGAAGCAATACTAGAGGTTTTTTTTTTTTTCTTTTTTCTTTCTATTTCTTCTCAAGGCAGCCTGCTGGACTTGTGTGTGTCCCATAGCACTTGTAATCAATAGTCTTCTCATACCCAACGGTCTAATGAACTGAGAAAAATCATCACTATTAGCATCCTCAATTATGGACTTTCTTCAGTTTGCACATATCTTGGGAATATTAAGGTAAGCATATAGGTAAGGACATAAGGGAGAAAAAAAGGTCAGGAGAGGGAAAGATGAAAGAACTGGAGTTACTGTTTCCACGCTGAAATGATGTCATTACATCCTCTGTATGAGACAAGGAAGGGAAGACAGAGAATCCTATCTTTCTTCCCCTCTTGGAATATTCTGCACCCGAATCTTTAAGTGCAGGTCAGAATGTGATACATACATAACCCACCTGGCCACATACACAGACTCATGTTTGCAGAATTAAGAAGACAGATTAAAAAAATAAATCCAATATAGAGGACATAGTTCTCACTTTTCCATCGGTGATTATAAAACACATGGTAAAACTCATGTTTCCCATGACCAGCGATTTAAAAAGTCCAACTAAGTAAAGGAAAAGTCAGATACAGCAAATGCAAAATGTTAGAATTATCATGGTAAAGAAAGTAGAATTATACAAGAATCAAGTTTTTCCATTGGGTGTTCATTCATTTAAAAAGTTTCTTGGGGCCCCTGGGTGGCTTAGTCAGTTAAGCGTCTGACTTTTTGCTTAGGTCATGATCTCGCGGTTCGTGGGTTCGAGCCCCGCGTCGGGCTCTGTGCTGACTGCCAGCTCAGAGCCTGGAGCCTGTTTCAGTCTGTGACTCCCTCTCTCTCTGACCCTCCCCTGCTCACTCTCTCTCTCTCCTAGAAATAAAAATATTAAAAAAAAGAAAAAACCTTGGTTCTGGGTTGCCTGGGTGGCTCAGTTNGATCTCGCGGTTTGTGGGTTCGAGCCCCGCGTCGGGCTCTGTGCTGACTGCCAGCTCAGAGCCTGGAGCCTATTTCAGAGTCTATGTGTCTCTCTGTCTCTGACCCTCCCCTGCTCATGCTCTCTCTCTCTCTCTCCTAGAAATAAATAAAAATATTTTTTAAAAAAGTTTCTTTAATGGAATTGTGTTTTTTAAAAATTTCTTTTTCAAAAAAATTTTAAGTGTTTATTTATTTTGAGGAAGAGAGAGAGGATGAGCAAGGGAGGGGCAGAGAGCGAGGGAGACACAGAATCCAAAGAAAACTCCAGGCTCTGAGCTGTAGCATAGAGCCCGATGCAGGACTCGAACTCATGAAGCGCAAGATCATGACCTGAGCTTAAGTCAGATGCTTAACTGACTGAGACACTCGGGCACCCCAAAACTGTGTTTTTTAAAACTGTTTGTAGCAGCAAGTATCATTTCAAGTTGTTTGAAAGGAAAAGTATGCCTTCAAATACAGATCAGGTATTTTGCCAAGGATATACATCCACCTTCCAATGTATAGAATGCTCTTTGTTGCTGTTTTTGCATTTACTTATTTTCTGAAGGAAATGTAGCACTTAACAAAATGTTCCCATTTTATGCTATGATCATTTTTTGGTCCTCTCTTTGTCAGAGCTATTAAAACACACATTTAGGGCAAACAAGCAAAACCAAGTATAAGTAGAGCAGGCAAAAAGAGAGAAAACAAGCACCTTATTTCTCTAGACAATGGAAACCACTTCTCTTGCTCATTGGCTGCAGAGGGTAGGATGAAAATCCTCATACACTTAGTTCACATTATGAATCAATGAGTCTAATTTTTTTCTCCATTCTGTTGTATCTATTAACTATAACAGTAAAGATGAATCATACTCGTATAGTCTTTCTGGTACTTAAGTGATGGTTATGAAAGACTTTTTGAGAAACTAGTTTTATTGATTTTTGTTTCTGATCATTAAAGTAATACATATTCAAGGGAAAATCAAATCAATAATAGAAAAAATCTTACAAGCTCTCAGTTACAAGAAAAGTTGCCAGTTAACAAAGGAAAAATGATTACAAAAGTATCAGATTCTCACCAACATAACTGAGAGGCAGTGAGGTAGCATGTGTAAGTTACTGGGATAAAATAACCAATCCAATTGTTCTCTAACCAGCTAAAGAAATCTTTCACTCATGAGAGTGCAAAACATTTGTAGAAATGCATGGATTCAGAGAGGAGATCACTCACCCATGTACTCTGTGTGAAGTAAACATTCACGATAGCGTTCTAATCAAATTATAACGTATTTTGTAGACAGGCCTCAATACAGAGGAAGATTAGACTGAGGTGTGATAATGGTGGACACTCAACCCTACAATATATAAATGCAAATGAATGATGACTGTATGATTATGAATGTGTAAAATAAGAGATAATTAGGGTTCTTATGTTTACTGAAATGGAAAACTAATAGTAGGGACATAATAGGGCTTATAGAGTTGATATTACTTTGATCAAGGTGAGAATAGGGAACGGTAGGCAGGTAAAGCATGCTGCAGAAAGGAAGTATGGTTACCTAATTTTAGTCAAGCACAAAAATGTGGATTTCATGATGAGTATCAGGAACAGGTGTAGGGGAGCAAGAATTTCCTGTCCTGACAAAATTTACTTTTGTCATCCAACTGTACATAGTATAATGATGATCTGCTGCCTTCCATAACTTGTGATTATAACTGTTTACCACATTTACCACTCAATATTTACCACATTTAGGGTGTGACAAATGGTACTGACATGCAAAACTATCAGTTTTGTTTGTAGTTTTTTAATTTAATTTAATTTTGTTTTTTTAGTTAAACTAGGATGTTGCTTGTCCCATGTCTGAGTGATTCTTTCCTGATGCCTACATTGATGATCCCAACTTCACCTAGTCTTGTACATTTTATTATCCATTCCTAGAGCCATAGCTCTAGGAATGGATAATAATCCATTAATATCCGAGAAAGAAATGGAAAAAGCTCACAACTATATCTCTATCAGCCAATAGGTGCATCTTGATATCAGGCTATTATCAAAAAATAGTATTTGTTTAATGCTCAAATCTATCTTATTTTTAAATTTTTGGTAGGTCAGACCTAATATTCATTTTTCAAATCCCTTAATCATAGTACAGGACCCTAGGAACAAAGCATGGGTGGGATTTCAGGCTATCTGCAGTAAACATTTAATGCATCCTTAAAATGCCTCAGTTAGCAGCCCTTTGTCCTTAGAAATAACATTCCCTCTGTGTTTTCAATGATTACTCCTGGGGACACTCCTACATTTGTTATTTTTCCTCCATCTTTGATCTCTCTCTGCATTTTAATTCAATAGCTATTGGATATTACAAATGTCTCCCAACAAGTCCCTAAATTAAATATGGAAACTTTTTAATTTATTAGCTTCCTCTTCAAAGATGACAACCATTTTGCCTCCCCCAAGTTCTTTTTATCTACACCATTATTTCACAAGTCCTTGTGCAAAACTATGTTGAAGATATTGTTGATTCTTTATCTCCCTGTCTTTTCCATCCAAGCATAAGCTTTATCTTGAGAATGTCAGCATGACACCTTTTTCTTTAGATATTGGCCATAAATCATATCAAGCATTCTTCAAAAATTATAGTGAAATGTCATTTATGTATTTTTGTTTTATAACTAATATAGCTATACACATATGTATAGATGCGTGTGTAAAAGTAACATACAGAGCTTTTATTTGTTGAAAGAAAAGAAATAAAAATTTCATTTCAATGATTTTTCCATCTTTTTGGTGACATATACTTGCAAATCCCACAGATATCACAATATGTACAAAATAAAGTACAAGAATGGTGAGGGCATATTTAAAAATCTATGGCCACATAAAACTAATCAAATAACAAATTTTGATTAATACGAAATATGGTGCTAATCTGCTTGAGGAAAGTTGCCACAGAAGCTTACCATTCCTTAAGAAAACTTGACATGCAAAACTATGGTACACATAAAAGCTTGTTTCATATTTTATGATTGTTACAATAAGGTTCCTAGGAGTGCTTGGGTGGCTCAGTTGGTTGAGCGTCTGACTTCGTCTCAGGGCATGATCTCACGGTTCATGGGTTCGAACCCCACATCGGGCTCTGTGCTGATGGCTAGCTCAGACCTTGGAGCCTGTTTCAGATTCTGTGTCTCCCTCTCTTTCTGACCCTTCCCTGCTCATGCTGTCTCTCTCTCTCTCAGAAATAAAGAAAACATTAAAAAATTTTTAAATAAGATTCCTATATTTTATTATTATAAGTTGATGAATTCTCTACAAAGAGGTCTTTGATTTTAAACTGTGAGATTATCAAGGAAAAAGACTGTAAATTATTGATATTTGTATTTTCAGACATTTGTATATATCTGGTACACAGAAGATGCACAATAAATGCTCATTCAATGAGAAGATCACAATATGGTCTTCTTATTTGCACCCAGATCTGAGTACATCACCCACTGTTTATCGACAAACTGTTTAAAAGTTGGAATGCGGCTTGTAAGAGGTATAAATCATACTAGTGTTCAAACCACAACAGAGGCTGCTCAGTAGACAATTCATGCTCCACATTTCCTTTGCCCTAACCCTACTCTGCTCCTTACCCATCTTTCCTACCCGATCCCAAATTCCTCTGACCCTGCCTATTTAGGAGTAGGCCTACTTTCAACGTGCTGCCAAGATTATCTTTCTTTGCCTTCTGAAGTCTTTTTAGCAAGATAGAACCCTCTAATTGGATTTGGATACTTTGGGACTGTGAAAAATAAATCTTGTATTCATAGTTTCCATATCAGCAGGATTGAACACGACATTTGTTTAAATTTTGAGACAAATCTGTTTTAATCATAAAGCATATCACAAAAGTATTATTTTATCATTTATGTCTGGCTAGTCTCAAATCATCGGTCACCCAACTGTTTTATGGGGTCTCTTCGTGAGAAAAAATAAAAATAAATTTACACATAATAAAATCACAGCCCCAAGAAATAATTAAAGCATGTAAAGAAACACTGTTTTATGGGGCATATAATAAACATATGGACATTTCTTCAATTCTCAGAAGAGTTCATTGATTTAAAACTTGTTGCTATTCAAAAAAAGGTGTGAGTAATTTATAGCTATTTAAATTGAAAATGATACTTGGTGTAATCAGATATCACGCTTCCAGCCTAAAATAATTGCCTTAAGGGTCAGTTAGAAATTGCTTTCCTCCATCAGTTTTGTAGCCTCATACCACTGGTTAGGTACACTGAGCAGTGTGAAGATGATTTAGCTAATAGTACCGACTCTGGGAAAAGATCTGATGCCTTATTTTCTGGACCAGTGATCTGACCCAATATGGGATGGTAAAACTGATTATATAACTTGAGATATGAATACTTAAGAGCAAGGGAGACTGATTCAAAAACTTTGTCCAACTTGAAAATGAATGTTCAAGATCAGAGTGATCCTGATATTTCTGTATAATGTACATTTCCTTATCACTCTAGTGCTTTTCTAGCTCAGAGTATTCAGTTACTGCATTTTTTTATGTTTAATAGCATCCTTTTATGACAAGCCACTGAAGTCTTAGAGGTATCTCATTTTTATTTCAGACAGTATTTCTGATCAAAGTACAAAGCAGAAAAGGTTGCAACAATAACCTTAGAATTAAGTTGTTTACATCCCCATATATGATGCAAAAGTAAGTGAAAACAGCAAGGACATTCTAGGCAGTTTGGATTAGGTTGCATTCCTGCTATCTACTTAAAATGTTTTCATGTTTATTTTTCCCCAGCACTATTGTTAGCAGTGTCATTTGAAAACCTAATAAAATTCTTCTATTTAAGTCCTTTTTCCCCCCCTAAAATGTTTCATCAATCATAGTAAAACTGTGTTCTGTCATGGGATAATTGCACATTGGCAAGCCAAAAGGGCATCTGCATGTCCTCACCCCCCTTATCTTCCCTGGGCAAGGATGACAGCCAATTTATTAGTTGGGATATAGTTAAACTCATCAAATAAAACACTGTTTTCTGCCTCTGTGATGTTTTTCTGTTACAGTATCAAAGTTGTTTCTTTCAAAGCCCATTTACAGATGGCTGTGATAGCAGTTAGTTATGCCTAATGACTTTGTTGTGCAGACTTCTGAAAACAAGAACATCCTGGTTCTGGCTAAACGACTCATACTAGATATTCTGGGAGCAGAAGGACATGTAATCAGAAGAGAATTCTGCTATTTGCTGTGTTAAAAATTTTTACAAAGGCTTTGAGTCAAGAAGATAAGCCCCAGTTGTGGATTTATTTACAAACAGCTGTGTTATTTCGGGCAAGTCACTTAGCTCTATTTTGTGTCTCTGCTTTTCATCTACAAAGTGCTGATATTAATAATATACTTTCTAAATTCCTATAGAAATGTTCTCAGCAATAAATGAGATAGTGAATATAAGTGTACTTAAATAAGTACAATTTTGAAGCTATTTTATTCTTAAGTATTTTTATCTCTAAAATAGGAATTCACCTAAGTCATAATATAAAAATATAATTGCTGCTTATGGCTACTTACTCAGGAGTTCTGATAAAATCCAGGTATATATTTGGGGAGATTCCTGTTTTAATGTGAAATCTAAAATTGTTGTATTTTTTAAGTCTTTATAAGCATCACTTAACTACAACTCAAAAAACCATAATCTACCTAATACTTTGTTATAAAAATAAAATATAAGTGAAAAATTAACTGAGGATTCAATTTTAACTGTGCTAGGAAAGGAATATCTCCTTTGGAGCACTAACTCCTTGTACTTGCTTGTTTATAGCAGGCACACCTTGCAGGCTGACATAAAAATATAAATAATATAAAATAACATGCCAACATTTCAGTTTTTATAGTACTCCCGGAGATACCCAAACAATCAAGGTTAATTTAAGGAAAAAAGATGGAGTATTTCCTTATCTCACATCCTAACAATTTTCTAGCAAACAATAAAATGATATACCAAGATCAAGTATGAGTACAATCTTCTTTCAAATAACCTACCAATGCACGTGGGTGGTGCAGTCAGTTAAGTGCCTGCCTCTTGGTTTCAGCTCAGGTCATGATCTCATGGTTTGTGAGCAGAGCCTGCTTTGCATCCTCTGTCTCCCTCTCTTCTTTACCCCACTCTCACGCTCTCTCTCACCCTCTCAAAAAAATAAACATTTAAAAATACATTAAAAAAATAAATAACCTACTCCAAAGACCAATAGCTAGAAAGAACAAGAGATTAGAAGTATTAAAACTACTGGACCCATCTGCATTAATCTCTCTTTTTAAAAAAAAAATTTAGAGTGAGAATATGTGTGAGTTGGAAGAGGGGCAGAGGGTGAGAGAGAGAGAGAGATGGAGAATCTTAAGCAGGCTCCATGCTCAGTGCAGAGTCTGATGTGGGCCTCCATCTCACCACCATGAGATCATGACCTGAGCCAAAATCTAGCGTCAGATGCTTAATGGCCTGAGCCCCCCAGAGGCCCCTGACTATCACTTATAATAAGAAAGTAATTGCTAACATTGATCAAGCATTTATTATGTGCCAGGCAGTTACATTACTGTGTCATTTAATTACTAAAACAAAACTTGGAAGTAATATTTCCCTATTTTACAGATGAAAACACTGAAGGCACAGAGATGTTAGACAGCACACAGCAGGACTCAGCATTAGACTGTTAGAGCTGGGTTTCAAATCTGACAGCCGAGCTGACACTGTAGAATATTAAGCAAGACTTCTATGATCTCCAGTGAACACGGTGACCAAAGAACTATTCTCCAAAGAGAAAGGAAAGTTTATTTCAGCTTGACTGTAATGATAGCATAGAACCAAAACAACAACAACAACAAAAACAAAAACAAAGGAAAAAAACCCTGTTATTTGAAATCCTGGTTGAAAAGAGCCATCATGAAATTGGGAAAAACACAGATGAAGAGTCACACAGGACGGAGTTTGAATCTTATATGACATGTCCAAAGTTTAATTTCCCCGCCAGCAAAATGGAATCAAGGACGTCCACTGGAGGGTTATTGTGAAGATTAAAAATCCATAGAAGAGGAGAGAGGGAAGAATAGGCAAAACTAAGAGCGTTCCCAGGGCAGTAGAAATGGTCTGTATGAGACTGTAATGGTGGACACTCTCATTATACACTTTTTTCCAAACCTGCAGAATGTATGCCAAGAATGAACCATACTGTAAACTGTGGACTTCGGGTGATAATGTGTCCACAAAGGTTCATCAGTTGTAACAAACGTGCCACTCGAGTGGGGATGTTGTTGATAATGGAGGAGGCTGTGCGAGTGTGAGCTTAGGGGGTGTATGCACATTTCTATAGCTTCCTCTCAATTTGCTATGAGCCTAAAATTGCTTTAAAAAATGAAGACAAAAAGAAAAAAAAACATTAATTATATTCAGGTAGTACTTGGCACACTGGAGGTGTTATATATTACAAATAATAAAACATGCTAACTTTTGAATAAACATGTAGGAATGAAAACAATTACTTTTAAACCACTGCTTAGGTTATGGAATCCTACCTCTGTTACGGAAAGCCGTATTTATCACCATACTGTATTGTCATGATGAAAATGTTTGAATTTTCTATCAGTGTGGATTTTAGGTTTAATACTTATGGTCAAATCTTCATTAAGACAGTAAATAAAAACTGAAAAATTATCACTTAACTTTAAAAATAGAATTAGTAGGTTTCACTATAGATTGTATTGACTTACAAGTTGTCTAGTGTAGCAAATTTAGAACAAATGGAAATTACAAATATGTTAAAAAGAATAAAGTCCAAAAACATGAGGAACTTACATTTAAAAAAAGTTTCATTCCTACAGCAAAGCTTTATAATTTAAGAACTGTATTCATTCACACTAGTACACTGATACGAGTCCGTTAAATGAGAAAAGGAACATGTTGGAAATAAAAATTTATTATGTAAAAGACGAAGAGAAAGGTGTTGGCTATTTGGTTTTACAAATGTAACTGCTTACTGCCAAAACTTTCTCAAATTCCTCACAACAGTTCTGTTTTCTAATTAATTTGTCAAATTGTAAGACCTTTCACATAGTTTCATGGCCAAAATACGTCTGCACATGTTTCCCCTCAAATGTTTTTTGTACCACAGTGATACTCCATCTGTTGTCGCCGCCTCGCCCGTTCGGCACCAAAAGTGTGGGAAGTCTGGGTGGGTAATAAGATTGCCAGTGGACCCTGCTCCCACCGGGCGGGGGCCTCTCAGCTATGAACATCAGACTGGATTCGGTTGCAAAGCACATATTTCTGTGGTTTCAAAGGAAGCCAGACAGGTGGCACCCTTAGGTTGTTAGCATTTGCATTTTCTCTCAAATATCAAGTTTTCTCTACTTTATTCCAGATTTAGTTTCCTTCCTCTTCCTTCCCCTTCCCCCGCTTCGAGCTAGTTTCAAAGCATTTTTTAAAACAGGTTCCCGGTTTTGGTTTAGGTTTTAAGAGTTAAACCAGCAACTCCGTTTGTTATCCATTTTATATCTTTTTAAGATGAGTTTATTTTTGCTTCATGTAACAGAAGAAATATCTATTAACTCCTTTTCATATTCACATAAGCATTATACATAAACTATGCAGATAGAGAATTTACCTTCAGTTATAAGGAAACAAAAGATTCCAAGTGACTCTTCTGCTTATAATTAAAAATATTATTTAAAAACCCTCACATAAGCATTTATGGTTTTAAAGATATTCATATTGGAGTGCCTGGGTAGCTCAGTCAGTTGAGCATCCCATTTTGGCTCAGGTTATGATCTAATGGCTCTGCTTGTGGTTTTGAGCCCCAGGTCGGGCTCTGTGCTGACAGCTCAGAGTCTGGAGTCTGCTTTGGATTCTATGTCTCCATCTCTCTCTGCCCTTCTCCCACTCCTGCACTGTCTCTCCCTCTCTCTCTCTCTCTCTCTCTTTCTCGAATACAAATAAACATTTAAAAAATTTAATAAAAATTAAAAAAGATATTTCTATGACTAAAACTTTCAAATAAGGGGTATTTTATGAGCAAGTACAATATATTGAAAAATACAATTTGAATAAAATGTAACATATATCAATTTCTCCTAAGTGATGCTGGATGTAGCATATGTGAAAATAGATCGGTGACAACAGAAATAAGGAGGGAGTCTATCTATATTAACATTATATAAAAAACACATTTTTCAATGAGTTTTGTCACCTAAAATCTTTTTGATAAATTAATATTTTTCTCCACTTGTAAACTGTGCTAAAATATCCATTATTGCTATAGGGTTTTTGTTTCATGTAGTTTACTCGTATGTATTCACATGCGTTTTGACTAATTTAACAAATTGTTTGGAGCAACTGAGGAAATCTTTGGGTACTCATAAGCATTAACTACTATTTTATTACTGGATTATTGAGACTTTTTTGATAATATCCTTTAAAGGAAAGTATATTCTCTTTTTTTTTTTTTTTGCTTGATCAGTATACAGAACACACTCACACCCACACCCCCCCTCATACACAACCATCTCCTTCAAACACCCCTTACTAGAATGCACAATGACAGACCTCCCCTGTGATGCTACCTCTCCTAAAATTCTCTCAAATACATACAAAAACACAAGTCTCTTTATCATATTCCAGTTCATCTGTACTGAAAACTATTCTACTGGATTTCTAATTGGGGGGCAAGTAGTCTGATTTTAAATTAGTATTTAATGATTACCTATAACATTATAGGGAAAAACCATAACCCTGTGTTGTCTTCTTGTGATTACAGGTGAATTTTAGTACCTATTAATTTTAGATCTATTTTCTTCTACTTTTTCAGGTATTTATTGGCAACTCATTCATGCCATTTGGCTTTAAACATTTTTTATAGTGTCTCTTTTAAAAATATGAGTCCAAAATTTTAGGAGGTAAAAAAATAATATAGAGAATGGAAACACATCCATGATGCCTTTCATTTTTATACAGTATTATATCCAAGGAAACAGTATTACTGTATTCATTTCCTTTTACTGCTGTAACTAATTACCACAAACTTTCTGGCTATAAAAAACACACATTTATTATCTTACAGTTCTAGAGGCTGGAGGTTGAAGTGAGTTCAATGGGCTAAAATGTGTCAGTGGGACTGAGTTTTCTCCAAGAAGCTCTAGGGGAGAATCCATTTTCTTGCCTTTCTGGCTTCTAGAAAGAGCCAGCATCCATGCCTCACTTCCACTGTCAAAGACAGAACGGCTGGTTGAGTCCTTCTCAAATCTCTTCATTCTGAAACTGATATGTTCAGCCACCTTCTTCCACATTTTAAAACACTTGAGAGATTACAATGGGGCCACCCAGAAAATCTAGGATTATTGCTCTATTTTAAGGTCACGTGATTTAAAAACCTTAATTCCATCTACAACCTTAGTTTCTTCGTTACGTGTAACATGGAAGTTCTGAGAATTAGGGCATGGATGTTCTTGGAGGCCACGATTCTACCTACTACCTATTTCACATGGTGAAGAAACACTAACAAAACTAACAAATAGACTGCAGTGGGCAGGTGATAACATTCGTCTTTCAGATTCTACTACAATCACAGAGAAAAAAAAGAAATTAATTAACTTTTTTCTAGCACAGACTTAAAGTTGGGAACTTGTGCGATCATCAAGCGATCCTCAGTCTTGACTACCGTTTGTTTCTGGATGTAACTCTGACAAGCAGGTCTGAAATGGTTTCTGAGTTGTAACTCTGATGGAGGAAATGCTAATGATTACTTAGAATAAATATGTTATGATAAATTAATGATATGACAATTTTAACACAAAAACAACAATGGTGAAAATCTATAGTTAAACCACCAGAACAATGAGCAAATAAAGTTGTCAAATTTCATAGCAGGAAGAAGATAATCCTACGTTAATATCACAGTCTTGTTTTACAAATAAAAAATCTGATATGCCTTATGTCACCCAGATGGATAGTGAGAGAAGCTTAGATGTAGATAATGAGTCAGAAAAACCTGATGTTTGAGTGTGAAAAGAATATGTTTATAGAAATATAAGGTTTTAAAACTTTTTGGGACACAAAAAACTTTGTTATACCCACATATAGAAAGGTGAACAACAAAGATGCATAGGTCAGTGGTTTTTCATAAAGGAAATATTTATGTAATAAACATTCAGGTTGTAAAATAGAACATTAGCAGCATCTCATAAGACCACCCATACGTCCTCCTAATCACTGTGCCAATTCACTCCTAAAGGTGACAACTATCCTGGCTTTTAAGAAATCATATCGCTACTCATCTTTGTAATTTCATTGTACAGCGTGGTAACCCAAACACTATACACGTTTGCCAGGTCCTGAAGTCTATAACACATGATACATTCTGTCTGATTTTTATTTCATTTGTTTACTTTTACTCAAAATTATATTTGTGAGGTTCATTCATATGGCTTTATATATATCTTTGCCTTACTTATTTTTATAATTCTATTTCATAATTATTTCACTATATGACTAGACTCCAATTGATTTATCATTCTACTTATAATGGTCAATTGGATTGTTGGCATTTTTGAATATTAGAAATATTGTTGCTACAAATATATTTTTTTTAATATTTTTATTTATTTCTAGGAGAGAGACAGAGAGACAGCGTGAGCAGGGGAGGGTCAGAGAGAGAGGGAGACACAGACTCTGAAATAGGCTCCAGGCTCTGAGCTGGCAGTCAGCACAGAGCCCGACGCGGGGCTCGAACCCACGAACCGCGAGATCATGACCTAAGTGAAAGTCGGACGCTTAACCGACTAAGCCACCCAGGCGCCCCGCTACAAATATTTTTATGTCTTTTGATGTCTATGTAGTAGAATTACTGGGTTATAGCGCATGCATATTTTCAAATATACTAGATAATACCAAACTGTTTTCCAAGGTGGCTATATCAACCTATATTCATATTAGCAATGTCCCACTGTTCCCAAATTTCATTAACATTTGATATTGACAGTCTTTTAAAATTTTACCCATCCTGGTAAGTATGTAGTATTAACTCATCATTGTTTACTTTTAATCTCTGTAATTATTAACAAATATGAGCATTTTTCTTATGTTTTCAGGGCATTTGATTATCTCCTTTCATGACCTGCTTACTCAAGTCTGTTACTCATTTTCTAGTCAGCTCTCTGCCTTATTATTTTGCAGAAGTTTTTAAATCTATTCTATATAAAAGTCATTGATAGATTACATGAGTTGCATTTATCTTCTCCCACTATATAGCTTGCCTTTTCCTTTTCTTTTCTTTTTTAAGTTTCTTTATCTATTTTGAGAAAGAGAGAGAGAGAGAGAATGGGACAGGGGCAGAGAGAGAGAGAGAGAGGGAGAGAAAGAATCTCAGAGCCTGCTTGAGATTTAGCAGAGTCAGTGCAGAGCCCAGACACAGGGCTGGAACCCATGAACCTTGAGGTCATGACCTGAGCTGAAATCAAGAGACAGATGCTGAATGGACTGAGCCATTCAGGTGCCCTTGCCTTGCCATTAATGATGTAATTTAATGAAAAAAATTAATCTAATTTCATTTATATTTATTTTTATGGTTACTACTATTCTTTCCTGTAAAATAAGTCATTTCTTCACCTCCTAATCTTCTAACCTCCTAACCTCCTAATCTAAAAATCTTCTACAAGCTGTTCTTATTTTAATGTAATCTAAAGAGGTACAATTCAACTGAAACCTTTAGATATGCTGTAAATAGAGGACATGCTTTTCATTTTTCTACATGGATATGTAATCGTTTTATCACTATTTGCTGAAAAGATCATTCTTTCTCCAGTATCCATGATATCTTTCTTATTATAAATAAAAACAAGCATGGAAAAGAAATATAAAGTTAACTATTAAAGAAATTGAATCTGTAATTAAATATTTCCATAAAAACAAGACTCTAAGCCTTGTATGGTGTACCATCTGGATGATATAAAGAAATAATGCCACTTCAAAAATTCTTTCAAAGAACAGAAAAGATGGGATTCCATGTAACTAATTATAAGAAGCCAGAAAAATCTAAAAATCTAGAAGCCTGAACAAGGATATTATGAAAAAGAAAAATTATAGTTCAACTTCACTCATAAACATTGATGCAAAATATCAAAACAAATAGCAGTAAATCTAATCTAGTAAAACTCAAAAATGGGCAATGCATGGCTGCTAACTGATTTATTCTAGCAATATAAGGATTGTTGAACAACTGAAAATTAATTCAATTTACCACACTAGTGCTATAAAGAAAAAAAATGGCATGACCATCTTAATAGATAAAAAAAAGGACTTCATAGAATTTAACATCTATTCCTAATGAAAATTTTTATAAGTTAGATATAAAAGAGGTAATGCAGTAAACACAATATTAAATGAAGAAAGAAGGGTTTTTTTTTGAGATTAGATATAAGAGTGTCTGCTTCTATTACCTCTATTCATCATTGTACTGGAGGTCCAGTGAAGCAATAAAAGGAATAAGTATTAAAAGGAAAAGAGTAAAATTGTAGGCGATTTAGTAAATTATCAGAAATACAAATAAATGTAGCAAGCTCACTAGATACAAAGTCAAAATAAGAAAAATAAGTTGCATTCCTTTTACACAACAATAAAAGCAATAAGCTTTTTAACAATAAGAAATATATAATAAAGTTAAAATACCAATTAAAATATGAAAAAGTCACAGATATCTGCAAATAAGCTAAAAAAAATCCTAAACAAAACAAACAACCACCACAACAACAAAAACCAAAACCCAAAACCAAACAAACAACAACAACAAAACAACAACTGTGCAAGCTGTCTACAAAAATGACTAACCACTATTGAGAAATGTCAAATTATTGTAAAGCAGGAATGTACCATGTTCATGGACTGGTTACCTCACTATTATATAGATATTCATTTTAAACTGTTTTTATATATAATCTTTGCATTATGAAACAAAATCCCAGCCCCTCAAATCAAGCTTTTATATGGAGCTAATGATGCTATTTTTTCAATTACATAAAAAATACAAAGTGATGAAAATGAATAAAAGAAATCAGATTTACTCTCTTGTCAGAAATAACCAACCTTAAAGACAACAACAAAACCAAAGAAATATGTGAAACAATGATTTTCAAGATATCGGAAACAGATATCAAGACACTAATCCCTGTGAGATGAGTTAAAAAAAAATAGATAAGCTTACTGCCTTGAGAGAATTTCTTGCACATGACCCAGATGGAGCCTAATTAATTCTCTGAGCTGAGAAGATGGAGCTAATAGTCCCAGAAGACCAGGGTATCTAGGGGTCACAGGATAGGGAAGAAAGAGAGGAAGGAAAGAAGGTAGGAAGGAGGGAGGGAGGGAGGAAGGAAAGAAGGAGGGAAGGAAGGAAGGAAGGAAGGAAGGAAGGAAGGAAGGAAGGAAGGAAGGAAAAGCTGCAGAGAGAAAAACCCCTAGAGAACTGCAAAGGTTCACCTTGAGGATTCAGCTAAGTACTGATTTGTGCTGCATGGGAAGAAAGAACCATCTGAAAGGATAAGAGTACAGTACCCCTTGCTCACACAGCAGATTTCTATTCCCACAGGCCAGATGGAAAACAAGAAATTAGGTAGAATGTTTAACACTGTCAAGTTTCAGCAGTTTCTNAGGAAGGAAGGAAGGAAGGAAGGAAGGAAGGAAGGAAGGAAGGAAGGAAAAGCTGCAGAGAGAAAAACCCCTAGAGAACTGCAAAGGTTCACCTTGAGGATTCAGCTAAGTACTGATTTGTGCTGCATGGGAAGAAAGAACCATCTGAAAGGATAAGAGTACAGTACCCCTTGCTCACACAGCAGATTTCTATTCCCACAGGCCAGATGGAAAACAAGAAATTAGGTAGAATGTTTAACACTGTCAAGTTTCAGCAGTTTCTCCCATATGCTCAAAATTACATAAAGACACGGAGGGGTGCCTCGGTGGCTCAGTTGGTTAAGCAGCTGACTCTTGATTTCAGTTCAGGTTAGGATTTCATACTTTGTGGGTTCAAGCCCCACATGGGACTCTGTGCTTACAATGTGGAACCTGCTTCAGATCCTCTGTCTCTCTCTCTGACCCTCCCTCACTTACACACTCTCTCTCAAAAATAAATGTTTAAAAAACAATAAAATAAAATAAATTACATAGAAACAGGGGATATCAAAAAAATCTCCAATACCTGATGTAAAAAATAACCTGCATGTCTGTTTTTGCTTTAATCTGAGTTTTGTTTTAAGGTATTAAGGTCGGAAAAGAAGAATTAAAACTGTCTTTATTGGCAAATTATATAATCATTTATTTGGAAAGAATAGTCTTTTTAGAAAACAGTGATAAAATATTTAGATATTCTAATCCATACCTTATACCATGTGTAAATACTAATTTAAATGGATAATAGACCAAAATGTAAAACCAAACTCAGGATGAATCTGTGACTTCTGTTATAAAAATGTTTTTTAGATATAGCACAAAAAGCAGAATCCATAAAAGGTCAAACTGATAAACAAAACTTATTCAAAATTTTGAAAATATATAGTCATAGACTGGGAGAAAATTTTTGCAAGGCATATGTCTCAAGAAAGACTTATATCCATAATATATTGAGAAAAAACCTTAAAAATTCAATAGTAAGAAAGCAACTTGGGGCGCCTAGCTAGCTCAATAGGTTAATAGTCTTGAGTCTTGATTTCGGCTCAGGTCATGATCTCACAGTTCATGAGTCTGAGCCCCACAACGGGCCCCACACTGACGATGTGGAGCCTGCTTGGGATTCTCTCTCTTCATATCTCTCTGCCTCTCTCTTTCTCTCAATAATAAACAAATAAACAACAACAACAAAAATGAGTTAATTTAAGAAGAAAAAAAATGAAAGCAACTCAATAATTTTGGTCAAAATATTTGAACAGATGCCACACCAAAAATACGGAATGCAAAGAGGCACATGAAAGATGCTTAACATCATCAGTAACTTGGAAAATGCAAATTAAAGCCACAATGAGAAACCATTCAATATCTATGGGAAAAGCTAAATTTAAATGATGGCCCACACTAAATGAGGATGTAGAACTGGATCTCTCATACATTAGCTCTGGGAAAGTAAAGTGGTTCAACCATTTTGTAAGACAGTTTGTCAGTTTCTGATAGACTTAAACATGTACTTCCCAAATGAACTAGCAATTCTTTTTCTAGGCAGTTACTGAAGAGAAATTTTCCACACTAATGCTGTATATGAATGTTCATAGAAGTTTTATACATAATGGCCCCAAACAATAAATAACTCAAATGTCCATCAACAGTGAATAATTAATAAATGATGACTATTTCTCAGAAAAAAAAATAGAATAAACTACTGACACATTCCACAACATGGATGAATCTCAAAATTATGCTGAGGAAAAGAAGCCATATGCAAAAAAATATATCTTTAGTGACTGCACATATTTGAGATAAATCTAGTCTGTGATGACAGATATTTGAGCAGGAGTTGTTTCAAACCTGGCTTGGAGTTAAGGACAAGATTGACTCTGATGGATTAAGTGAAAGGTTTTTGGAGTGATGGAAATGTTCTATAAAGTGACTGTAGCACTGGTTACATGGCCTTACAAATTTATCAAAACTCATCAGATACATTTAAAATGGATGAATATTGTTGTATGAAAATTACACCACAATAAAGTTGATTAAAACTGCAAATAGCTAAATAATTCTAAGATACTCTTGAAGAAAATAAGGTGAGATGAGATGAGTCTAATAGTAGAGACCTAATATAAAGCTACAGTATTTAAGACCATGTGGTAATGACAGACAAATGGACCAATGAAATCAAACACAGAACTTGTAAACAGACCCATATACAAATATATGTGTGTGTAGAAGCAGTAGTGATAATAGTAGTACTGGTATGTGTGTATATTGCTGAGTAGTTTGGAGAGTAAGTGCTATTATTCATCTGGCATGACTGGAACTAGCTATAGACTATTTACGCTAATGAATACAGTGTATACACAGGTGTGAACTTTACCTGAAATTAATCAAAATACCAGTCACCCCTATTAAATATTGGTAGTAGAAAATACGAGAAAGAAATATAAGCCACTAGCCCAGAAAAGAAATTCATTAAATAAAAAATAATTCAACAAATAATTAACATTTTAAAGTTAATACTCAAATTAATAGTACTCTCCCCGCTGATTTTTGTGACCCTGTAAATTTCCATAGCTCTTCCGCCTTCTGCTCTATCCTTCTGTTTACCTTGGCTTTGTAGAAAAGGTTTGGGGTTCAGCTTCTTTGGCATCCAAAAAAACAAGACTTTGGGGCACCTGGGTGGCTCAGTTGGTTGTCTCCAATTTTGGTTTAAGTCATGATCTCACAGCTTGTGAGTTCAAGCCCCGTGTTGGGGTCTGTGCTAACAGCTCAAAGCCTGCATTGCATTCGGTGTCTTCTTCTCTTTCTGCCCCTCCCCGACTCACACTGTGTGTCTCTCTCTCTTTCTCTCTCAAAAATAAACATTAAAGCTAAAACCAAAACCCAAAATGAAAACAAACAAGCAAAAAACCCCCAAATAACAAGACTTCTATCTGGCTCTTAGACCTTAAGTCATGTGTCAAATCTTCAGCATCCCAATTTTCTTCCAGTTTAAGAGCATTCATTGTAATCTGCATTCCTGACTCTAATCTCTGTGCCTATTGTCAGCTCCAGATTTCTGGAGCTCGGCGAACTGACTCCCGGTGGGTTCTCTGGTCCTCACAAAGGATCTACGTAGATCTCCTATTGGCATAACTGATCCTTTCATCCATACAACGATTTTTGCATTAAAAATGTACCACCTTATTTATAGCCGATACTCTAAGAGTGAGAGGGAGTATCTTTGCCCACAAGAACATGGGGATGAAAAGCTATAATTTCTAAGTAGAAAAATTGCCTGAATAATCAAGGTTTCAGTTCCTCTCTCATGTAATTCCTTAGGCCATTGTTGCCAGATATTTCTGTCTTTATTATCATTTTTTCCTCATAACCTTACTCTTCAGCATATATGAAATATACTTCCCTTTGAGAAGGATTCCCTGAGAAACCTTACAGTATTTTTACAAATATGCACAAGACCAGACTAACATTTATCAAGTACTTTCCAGGTGCTGAAATCTGCAAGTGCTTTATGTGTGTTGTTTCAATTGATCCTTACCAAAGTTCCTGTGGGTTGGATTTTATTAGTTCTATTTCACCAGTTATTAGAATCAAAGAGGTTGATTTTTCAGTGTTTACCAAGCTGGAAAGCTTGGAGTCAGGATTCAAATACAAGTTAATCTAATGCCAGAGATCTTACCCATGTTTTGTTTCTATTTTAACATCTATATAATAGTATAGTATTAGTATAGCTTAGTACAGCACAGCTTATATATTAAATTGATAACTACTATCGATGTTTTACATTTTAATACTTTTGGACTGTCAATACTTACCATTTACTACTAGCAGCAGCAATATTTAGAATTAGTTATAAGTTAAATTTAATGAAAACACATCTATAAATGTGCCTAACTTAAATCAAGAAAACATCACAGCCTTCTCTAGACCTTGCACAGTTATCTCTCTAATAGAGCTAGCCTTTCTAAGAAAATAAAACAAACTTTCATGATAATTTGTAAATGGTTAACCTGACCCTCAAAATATAATAAACACTGTTCACAGTCATGACAGATACAGACACTTTTCACATTTCACATTTCATTTCCTTTCACAACTTAAAAAGCCTTTGTTTACCAAAGTAACTTCAAATCCTATAGTTTGCTATGTAAGTCCATTGCCCACAGCTTGGTACTGAAGATCCTTCACAAGCCAGCCCTTGGCTGTATCAGCCTGCCCATCCCACCTTTGCGCCCAGTGTTTCAGATCTATGAAGTGCTTGAAGATTCTTAGACAACTCACGCCATCATTTTCAGAACCATCAAACACACTGCTTCCAATATAGCATTTTTTCTTAACCTCACTTGAATAAAGAATACTAATGTTTTAGGACACAGCTCATAGTTTGTCATCTTCCCACAGCCTTCCTACCTACTCATCTGCTCATGCACGGTGGGGAGCGGGGAGCACACATTGTGTGTGGAACACTGGATGGCTTCCCTTCCCTCCCTTGCAATGTGCATATTCGCCCTGAGTTCTGGTCTTTTTTATTTACTCTATGACTTGTTCATTTGACCTTCCTTCTGAAGAATAAGGGCATCTTTGCTTCTTTTCAGTACTTCATACTTTTCCAGCTAAGAATTTAGTTAAAACAAAACAAAAAACATCACTCCTTACAACATAACATTGTCTTCCGGAGAGACCTATAAATCAAGTCTGTTTGAGTGTTTCATTGAAAAATAGTCCTGACTTCTACAATTATTAAAAGAGTTTTACTTAATATTCTTAAAACAGAAAATTTTACAGCCACCGAGGAGTTAAAGCTTTATTTATATAGTAAGGTCAGAAAATTCAGAAGAAATCTTTAGTAACTAGTTTACCATTGAGAATACTAACTGAAGCCTAATGAAATTTATGAGCAGTTCTGAAGAAATATTTTATTTCTTCACGGAATTACAAGGCTGGGAATGAACCAGAAAGGTCGCTGAGTTCATCTCTCATATTTAAATCATCCCAGAGAAATAAAAAGCTTTACTGTTTGTAAAAGAAGATATGACAACTTCTCTTTGTTCTCATTCCAGTACTTAACACCTTTCACCCTAAACATCTCTCCCTAAATGTAACCTAAATTTCTACTGCTAGAGTTTAAACCCATTTCCTCTTGTACCATCATCGTTCAAGCCTGAGAATAGCAGGTTGATTTCCACCAGGTGAGCAGAAGCTTGAACAGTATCTTCTATTACGGGAGCCCTGAGGACTTCCTTTGTCTCAGTTTGAATAGTCATTTTCCAAAATTGTATTACTCTTTATGACGATTCTCACAATTCTTGCCGAAGGCACCAGCCTTTCTCTACAGCAACCTTCTAATTTTCACTCCTGTCCCCTCCAAAAGAAGTCCTGTTATCATGCAAACTTCAGAGGACAGAATAAAAAAGACATGTGTTGAAAGTAAAACAGATTAATTAATATGCAGTGACTAATATAGACAAATTGGTTGTAATAAAGCCATGATTATATTATCGCCATTCCCTTCATGATGTTTCCAATTACTTTGTGTCAATTTATCCCACTACTGATTCAGGTATAAGAGTTAAATTGTAGCATTTTTTTAGCCTATAAAATGGTTACAATAAAAGCACCTACTTCATAGGATTGATAACGATATTACGAGTGAATTATTGCATTTAGTAGGTGCTCAGTAAATCTTAGTTGTTAGTAGTAGTAGTATTAGCAGTAATACTGATGATCTTTTATTGTTTTTAAATATGAATCATTATATAATTGTAATTCTCTAAATTTCATTTTTAACCTCTTGTCAGTCTCCTTTGCAATCTGTCTCACCTATTTCACTTTCCCTTGAGTTCAATTTTTAGGATCTTTTAGGAAATGTTATGGTATAATTTTCTTCTTTGAGGTGTACATCATTTTTGTGGTCATGTATTTTAATTAAATATTATCCTTTTTGATTTTTTCTGGTTTATTGGATAATCTCCCTTAAGTTTATGACATTTTCTAATTTGAAAATCTCACATATATTTCCCATATTTGCAAACACCAGAACAAAATAGGTTTGCCATTTTTGTTAGAGCCAGACAACTCCTTGTGTTAACATTCTTCCACGTAAGTTTGGCCAACAACACACACTAATTATAGCCTTACAATCAAGGCACAGGTGGGAACGGTTGAGAAATCAAAGCAAACAAACTGATTTTAGATCATGGAAGGTACGTTGAGTAACAGAAAAGCTAAAGAGAAAAGTTAAAGTGACCTAAGCCATAAGGCAATCAATTATCTCAAAAAAGAAAAAGTGCAGCAGTTGAGCAACTACAGGGTTGATTAGTCTAATAGCACAATCATGTCATCAAGGTTCTTTCCTCTTCCTGCTCTGCCATCCATTGAATTAATGTTTTGTTTTTGTTTTTCCCCTTTGGCAACCTTTCTTCGTCGTCATGAGATGGCTAACAATGAATTTTGATTTTTTACATTCTAATTATGTCAGACTTAATAATTTCAACACCGTTCTCCAAGAAGGTACCTAGAAATGTCAGGTATAATATGACAATTAAAAATAAAAGTATTGTTAAAACTAAATCTGGGACAAAACTAGGGTGTAAAACCAAGTCTCAAAAAACTTTTTGAAAGTGATGATTTTTGTAATGGCTTCTCTGAGAAGAGATAGGAGTGAACCTGTGTAAGATGAAGCCAGAACTGAAATAGTTGCTTACTCTCGGGACTATTAAAGGGTTACAATCTCAGTGACAGAATTGACTTTGAAAAGGTCTTCACAAAAAACTGTATGGCCTGGCTTAGGCGATGTGTAGGGTAAAAAAGTCATTTCAGAATTCATGACTACATACCTGTAGAGAAACCCCAAGCTGGAAAAATTAGTAGAAAATTGTTCTGAGGTGGGTTTGATAAGGATATGGCAGCTGGGAGAAGCAAATGAATATTCTTCCTTCACAGAAAGAGCCTTGACATAGGCATTGCAGGATTCCCACACATAAAGACTGGCTAAAATAAATTACACAACTAATACTAAAGACACACAAATACAAAAACACCACCATTAGTGAGGATCAGCAGAAACAGTAAGTAGCAAATTTAGAATCTTTTACAAATGTAATTACTGGATGCAATTTATAAAATAGTTATATTTAAAACATTAAAGAAATGGAATTTAAAAGACATGAAAGCAACAAACAGGGTTCTATTAAGAAGTACTCAGGAGAGTTTAAAAGAACCAAACAGAAGTTCTAAAATGAAAAAAGAAAATAGTTGAGGTTAATAATTTAGTGGGTGGGTTACACAATAGAGTATATACATTTGTAAAGAAAGTGTTGATATACAAGATATGTATGAAGAAATTACCTAATGTGTATTATATATAAAGAAAGATATGTAAAATGAAAACAAAATTTGTGTCATGAAGGATAGAGAATATCAATTGGAATTTCAATGAGAATAAAGGAAGGAGAGTCATCATTTTAAAAGCTAGCAGAGTAAACTTTTACAGAATTGAAGACAAAAATATTTATATTTGGAAAATACAATTCTAAGCCAGAAAAATTAAAGGACAGAAAGAAGGAAGGAAGGAAGGAAATTTAAGCCTGGACGCAGCATGGTGAAATTGTAGAGATGATCTTATAAGCAGATGATCTTATAAACAGTGTTATGGACTAAATGTTTGCATCCCACAAACTCTGTATGTTGAAGCCCTAACCTCTAATGGGATGATATCTGGAGACGGGGCTCTTGGAAGTTAATCACGGTTACATGAGATCAAAAGGGTGGGACTCTGGTCTGAGGGGATCAGAGCCCTCTAAGAAGAGACATCATACATAGAACTTGTTGTTCTCTCTCTCTCTCTCTCTCTCTCTCTCTTTCTGCCATGTAAGGACAAAGCAAGAAGGTAACTGTCTTCAAGTCAGAAAGACAGTCCTTACCAGATCCTGACCATGTTGACCCCCTGATCTCAGACTTCTAACTTCTAAAATTGTGAGAAAATAAATTCCTGTGTTTAAGACCCCCAGTCTATGATATTTTGTTCTCATAAGCCAAACTAAAGAATACACACTGCTATACAGAAAAAAATAGATGACCTACAAAGACAGGCAACAACAGAATTGTTAGCAGTGACAACTAGAAAATAATATATACTGACAAAGATCTTAGGGAAAATTATCTGCTGACTCAGAATGCTACATAAATTACAGATCAAGAGGAAAAAAACATAAATATCTGCAGATAAATATACACTGTAAAATTTACCACCCATGGTGAACCTCAGGGCAGCAAAGAATATTGACCACAGAAGTCAGGAATGGTAGACATGAAGAAATGGTGAAAAAGAGATGGGTAAATAAACAGATAAATCTAAAGCAGCATTGCTATATAAACAGTACACTGAAAAAGACAACAAAGTAATGGTTTAGACCATGTTTTATGCAGCTGGCCTGCCTATGTTTTAAATCCCATTCAGTCATTAGTTAGCTGGCTAATGCCTGGCAGTATATCAGTGTCCACATCTGAAAGTCAGGTGTTGTGAGGATTATATGAGTTAATATAATCCAAGATCCTAAAACAGTCTCAGGCACAAAGTAAGCCTGCTATAGCTCTTATTATTTCTATTATTTCAAAATAAGAGTGACTAATGCAAGGAGCAAAAATAACACCAAACAAAAATACTAGACTATGAAAACAATTCAGACAAGAGATCGATGACTGGTACTGAAATATTTAAGTTCTCATATTTTGAGAGGTACATAGAGATCCTGATTATCTTTGGCTTGTTTAGTTAACTACACAAGCTAAAAATTAAGGATACTACTAAAAGAAAAGAAACAGAGAAGGAAAATGTGTGCTAGGCCCACTGGAATAAATTGTGAATGTAGCCATCTAGGCAGTAAAGGTATGTCATCTGTGAGAGGTCAAAGTTAAACTAGCCTGAATCTTTGGCATGTCAGCAGTTAGCACCAGAAGACATAGAGAGTGGTGTAGGGAGTTCTATTGAAAAGACAGTTTGACTTAAAAATAGTATGTTCGTACAAAATTTTCAAGTATAAAAGGGGCTGTGAGGCATTCTCAAATGTAAAGGAACACTGAAAACAGCAGTGGTCAGAAACCCTTGAAAAAACATCTTCAATGATTAAACTCAGCTAATTAGAGATATTCTTAAATCACCTGAAATGGAGAATCAATAGTGAAAATTACTCAAGGGAAGCACTAAAACCTTTTAAACATAAAATCAAGACTAAACTTCTATGGGAATTGTGGTTGAACAGAATATCAATAGTACAAGCCTTGACAAAGTAAAGACAGTGTAAGCAAAAAATAAGAAGGTAAAAAGGGAAGGGAAGGGAGAAGGAAGTGTTACTAAGAGAAGATTCATGTTTTATTTTTTTGAAATTTATATAATTTGAGAGAGCAGGGGAAGGGGCAGGGACAGAGAGAGAAAGGATCCCAAGCAAGCTCTGAGCTGTCAGCTCAGAGTCCAACAAGGGGCTTGAACCCATGAACTATGAGATCAAGACCTCAGCCAAAACCAAGAGTCGGGCACTTAACTCACTGAGCCACCCAGGAACCCCAACTGGTTCATCTTTTATAGCAGTGGGCAAATCAGTACTGTCTGAAATTAAAACAAATGGTTAAAAAAATTATCTCAGCACTCTGATTCTATTTACACATTTTTTTCTTACATTAACAGTTCTTTTAAAGTTTTTTATCTTGTGGCTAAAAATAGAAATATGCAAGCAGCAATTCTTTCAGTTTCAGTTAATTTCCTTTTTCTTTTGTTAACTTCCAATAAAATGAGCATGGGCACCTTTCAGTAACATAATAATCCTTTATAATAATCTACATTATCATCTCTATCTGTTTATCTATCTATATATCTATCCATCCGTCCATTTATCACCTAATTTATCAACTATTTCCCTTATCTATAATATCCTTTACAGGTGCATATAAAAGATCCACAGAATAATGTTCATTGAATACAGGAAAGCTGGTTTGGTGGGGGTATGGAGATTTGACTGATGTTTTGCTTTCTCCTTCATATTTTTCAAATGGCTTAAATTTTTATAGGGAATATATATTACACACAGAAACAAAAATTTTGGGGCGCCTGGGTGGCTTAGTCGGTTAAGCGTCCGACTTTCGCTTAGGTCATGATGTCGCGGTTCGTAGGTTCTAGCCCCGCGTCGGGCTCTGTGCTGACTGCCAGCTCAGAGCCTGGAGCCTGTTTCAGTCTGTGACTCCCTCTCTCTGACCCTCCTCTGCTCACGCTGTCTCTCTCTCTCTCTCTCTCTCCTAGAAATAAAAAACAAAAACAAAAACAAAGATTTTTATTTTTATTTTATTTTATTATTATTTTTTTTAGAGAGGGAGAGACCATACAAACAGGGGAGAGGAGGGAGAATGAGAGAATCCATGACCCTGGGATCATGACCTGAGGTGAAATCAATAGGTGGACATTCAATCGACTGAGCTATCCAGACATCCCACAGAAAACATTATTCTAAAATAATATTTATAAACAAATATTTATAAATAAAAGAAGTACAGAGTTTATTCCTTATTTGATAAATTTCACAACAATCTCTTAATCTTTACCATTTAGTTGTCTCACACAACTAACATAATATGCTTCCTGAAATGGTAATTTCAGATTTGTTGATAGCTATTATACAATCTCTCATTTCCCATCTAAATAAAGACAAAGATAAAAATTACACATAAGAAACCCTCTTAGACTGTGGAAGATATGAGTGGCCAAACTTAAGCAATATATGAAAAATATGAGTCATATTTAAGCTTTTATACAGCAGAATAATGACTAATTGACCATGTTTTTTGGCAATGAAATCTATAACAAAAATATTAGTTTTTTAAAAGCAGTATGCATTACTTTTCTTCTCATTCAAACTTTCAAAAGAGGAGAGATAAAATAATATTTTGCAACTAATAAAATAAAATTGAGATCCAAATGCAAACTATGTTTCTACTCAAATTCAAATATTTTCCAAGTTGTTGACTCATCATAACTAAAAGCAGCTGGTGTCCTATTCAAAATGACTGCAAACAATCTGAGTTAACACCTCTAAAGATTATCGAGAATAGAAAAAAATGTATCTTGGCAAAGAGATTGGATAAAGTGTCTAAAAATGAATTTGACCATAAGGGAGGTGTTCTGTAGCAATAAGATTCTTTGAAGATACTTTAATCTCAATACATGTGTCATGGAACAAAATTAGATAAACTATAGCACTATGGTATCACTTAAAAATGATATTTTGGAAGGAGCTGTCAGTGTTATTTTTAATCGTAAACTTTCAATTTCACATGAATTTTTTTAACATCAAGAACATTAATTAAAAGTAACTGCACATCTCAATATCTAAATCAATATTTAACAGCACAATAACTATATTTTCCATGCATGATTTGAGATAGCCACATAGTATACATATGACAGGCTACCATGGTATACTTGTCAAAGAGGATTCCATCAGTACCAACTGTTTCCAAATTACCATGGGGGAAATGTATCCCAAAGTGTGTACAAAATGATCCATGGATACACAGGAAATATTATTGACATTTCTTTATTTATATCTTTTCCTTTTTATAATTCCATTATGGGGCATTTAAAAATATAGAGTAGCATAAATATAATTAATAAATGTACATATATTGGATGTACAGTCTGTAAAATTATAATTTATAGCATAAATACAGTATCCTCCCAAATTCACTATCAATTTAAATGGAACTGATTGTCTGCCAGTTCTAATTATTTAATAGTTATTGCACAATATACTTTTCTGAGACAATTCTAAGGCAATGTTCAGTCAATATTGATTAGGGATTTTCTATGGATTGACTATTTATGTTCCCATGAGATGCATATGTTAATCCCCATTGTGATTGTATTTGGAGGTGGGGCTATTGATAAGTAGGTCACGAGGGTGGAACCCTAATAAATGGAATAGGTGCCCTTTTAAGAAGATAAAAAGGTTGGATAGAGTTTTCCCTCTCTTCCTTGTGAAGGTATACAGAGAAAATGGCCATCTGCAAATCAGGAAGTATTCTCACCAGACATCTAGTATGTGGGCACATTGAACTTGGACTTCCCATTCTTCAGGACTGTGTGACAGAAGTGTTTGTTGTTTATAATCCACTCACTCTATGATATTTTTTGTAGCAACTTGGACTGATTAAGTCAGAAATGATTATTATCTATGGGAGAAGATAGGAGACATGGCCTCATTGGAACTATTTCTGGCGTGCTGCTCTAGGTGCTGGTAGATACTGCTTGGTTATTTTATGTGGGTAAGGTTTTTGTTGCTGTCCTTTTCTTTTCAATATTGCAAGACTCCTGTCATCTCTCTAGACAAGCCACATTTATTCCCTCTTTCATCCCCACCACTCAAGAATTTGAAATAGCATGTTAGAGTGCTCTAGAAGCCAAACTTGTGCCTGTGTCTTCAAGTAAGGCATAATCTTTTCTTGCTCTATATCCTCACTTAGCTTGGGGGTGCTTTCCTGAGTCTGAGGCCCCATTTATTTTTGTCTTCATTGAATCTGTTTCTTCTAGCCTCTTCTTTCATCTTCTATTTTTTTCTCTACTTGATTCTTTCCAATAGCCTTCACATTTGGTCAATTTCCATATTGGTTTTTCTATTTACTTTCATAGCCAAACTACCAAAAAGAATGACTTTATTTCTCACGCACTTCACTGCCCATTATAGATTGGATTCAGTCACCAAAATTTCACCAAAGTAGTTCTTGCCAATGTCATCACTGATCTCTCTATTAAGAGAGTTACTGGGTGTTTTTCCATTTTCATTGGACTTCTCAGTAATGTCTGAAATTGTGAGCTCTCTTCCCTCCTGAAATACCCATTCCCTTAGCTTTAGTGGTAACACACACACACTCTCCACCTTTAAGGCCATATTTTTAAGTACTTGATGCCAATTTTTATTTTCCTACTGGTTAAAGATTTGAGTCTCAGGAGTTGTGCTTAGTTCCTATTTATTTTCATTCTATGGTGTCTCTATCTATAGGTAATCATATCTGCTTCCATGGCTTCCATTAATACCAACATTTTATTAAGGATTCCAAAAATTTTCTGTCTATTCAAGAGTTTTATAAATTTTCAACCAATATATACTATTGTCTGCAACTTAGATATATGAAGAGCATGTCAGTCACACCACGTCCAAAACAGAACGAATCAATTTTCTTTATATATATATTTCCTTTTATATATTTATATATATATATAAATATAAAAATATTTATATATATATATAAATATAAAAATATTTATATATATATATAAATATAAAAATATTTATATA
>NW_027531143.1:2811603-2831630 GCF_008692635.1 Crocuta crocuta
TTAAAAAGATTTTTTACGGGCACCTGGATGGTCCAGTTGGTTAAGTGTCTGACTTTGGCTCAGGTCATGATCTCACAGTTTGTGGGTTCAAGTCCCATGTCGTGTTCTGTGCTGACAGTTCGGAGCCTGGAGCCTGCTTTGGATTCTGTGTCTCCCTCTCTCTCTGTCCCTCACCTGCTTGTACTCTCTTTCTCTCTCTCAAAAATAAATCAAAAATATTTTAAAAAAATTCAAATAGCTTTTTTTAATGGCAAATGCATTTTTCTGGTCTGTAATTCAAGATTATTGACAAATTAGAATGAAAGCTGAAAAATATATTTGAATTAAAAATAACAAATTTAAAAGTGGAGAGATTTTGGGGCACCTGGGTGGTTCAGTCGATTAAGTGACCAACTTCAGCTTAGGTCATGATCTCACGGTTTGTGAGTTGGAGCTTTGTGTCGGGCTTTGTGCTGACAGCTCAGAGGCTGGTGCCTGCTTCGGATTCTGTGTCTCCCTCTCTCTCTGCCCCTCCCATGCTCATGCTCTGTCTCTATCTCTCAATAATAAGTAAATGTTAAAAAAATTTTTTTAAAGTAGAGACATTTAAGATATAACCTGGTATTTTCTTTCTAACTTATAAAATGAAAGGTAATGGAAAACCAAGAAATGTTACTATATCAAGGGTTTAAACACTCTATTTCAGGACACATTTTAAAACTTATATTGGTCACAAGCTCCTTGATAATAATTTTAAACAAGTTAAAAAAAACAAGAGGAGTAAATTTAGACTTAAGCGAGCCTAATGGAAATTTTCACCACTGGTCAAGTGCTACAAAGTCTGTTTGACATTAAAAAAATTTATTTGAGATTTAGTTTCAAAAGGATGACTTTTCATTCTTAATCAATTGCATTTGTATTTAGCCTCCCTACATTTCTATTGGGAAAATTTCCAAGAAATTACAGAGGGTTCAAATGCAATGAATAAATATTTGATCATCCTGGGTTGACATAAGTTAAGCTGTAACTCAGAAATATTGTTGAATTGAATAAAGATGTCTTGACATATTTCCATTCAAATCTATCCTGATTCCGGATGAGACATATTACACTGATGAATGCTTGGACAACCACAGAAGAGCAGAATCCATGATTTCAACTAGTTTCTGTCGGTGAACACACATCACTTCTCCCAGGCACTGAGAATCCTGGTAAGTGCTATGCTGTGAGGTTACTCTATGGATCCGTGATTTCCCTCAGAGTTGAAGAATCTATGTGGAGATTACTTTTAAAGGTAAGACACCAAATTCCCATCTTTGAAAGAAAGTTGTGCCAAATATTCAATCCTTCTACTGTGCAAAATTACTTTCCCTTATATTTTTCTTAGAATGATCCTACTCAATGAAAACTAAATCTTATACTTAATGATATTATTACATATATTATGATCTTATTACTTATCAGGTAACATATGTACACACAAACATGCATTATATCTTTCTCTATAAGAAAGTTCTAATAAGTTTTATAACAAAGCATCCTGCAAGTCTTTTTAAAAATTGCATAATAATAATTAAGAGCAGCTACATGTGTATAAGTATCATCTATTTTTCTATGTCTATTTATCTTCATATACTCCAAAATAGCTAATCTTAGAGATTTGTTAAATCAATATATATATAGAATTTGATAACAGAGATTTGTTGACATTCAGGTAAACCCTATTGTTTTTAAACAATAAAAATGTAATGGTATTTATATATTTGTTAATCAATAATCATAGTCAAAATAAGCAAAATAAAGTGTTTTCTGAAAATTTATACTTCTTAAATCTATCTCCTAGTAAATTTTATATAATGCATTAGTTACCATGCTTTCAAAGCCAAACATTTTTAAATAGTTTTATTTAGAGGGTTGTATATGTGTGTGTGTGTGTGTGTGTGTATGTGTGTTTTAAAGTTTTTCTTCAGACAAAACAAGCCTAACATATGAATTAAGGATTAATAAACTGTTAATACGTAGGGGGTAATATGCCCATATTCTTGTTATATGCTGATGTGCACATATGTGTTGTTGTTCATGGAGTCTGAGAAAAGCAGAAGGGTTTTGGTATTATATGTGTAATGTCATCCACAGAACCTAGCTACCTAAATGATCTTAACCTGGTTTCCCGGATGGTTTGGGAAAGAAGAAAGAGAATGAACCTACCACAGACAATTTGGCAAGAGGTGATTGATAGATTTATATTAATTATAGTTATCACCTATGGAGGCCTTTCTATATGGCCAGCATCATAACTAAGTGCTGCATTTGTATTACCTTCTATAATCCTAAAAAATATTTTGACATTGACCAAACTATTTATATGGCAAAGATGTAGAAACTGTTCTAAATCTGATAGCGAGTAGTAAATGACAGAACGAGGGTTTAAGCCCAGGCAAGCTTTCTTCACAGGCAGTGCTTCCTGCATGACCCTGCTTCCCATAAGCTGTAATTCTACTTTTGAGGGATCCTGGCTGAAATTGTCAATAGAGTCTGAATCTTAAAAGTTGAGGCCTATAGTTTCAAAGTGGGTCTCCATTATAGCATTTCATCTTCTGAAATCAACTTCAAAATAAATTATAGTCATTCCTTTTCTCTTCTATATTTGTTATCTGTACTCGATATCCTAGTTTTCAATACTTACCATATGTCAAAATTTTATTTTAAATTCTACTCTCTAAGTATATCATACTTGCATTTGATTGTAAGTATTATTATAAGGATAATTTATTTTCCTTTCATAAAGGAATAGATCTGCAAATATTAAGGCATTAGTAGTAGTAAGTCCTTGGATCACAATTAATGAATCACTGTAATCTTTTATTAAAATTGTATCACCAATAATTAACAGGTCATAAATTTTCTTATCATGATACTGGAATTATGCTATAGGTTACAATCTAAAGCCTTACTTAAAGTCAGATTAACTCTATACTTATTTATTCTTAAAGCAACCATCTTATTTTTGTCAAAGGATAAGTATCAAGAGATCAGTGACTATAAAACAACGATTAATGCCTCTACTGAAAATTTTCTGACATATTTGTCTACTAATAAACTGAAATTCAAAGTCCAAAACACATTTAAAAAACCATTCTTCTCCACATGGTATTCCATTATGAAACTGCAGCAATGAACATAACATTAGTTGAACAAACATAACACTATAATCAAGCATCTGCTTGTCTTCCTGCATTGCATATACAACAGAGATTTGTTATAGTTTTTTTTTAGTATTCTCAATAGGTTTCTGTGTTTATAAAGGTCCAGAAATTATCTTCAGAACTTATCTTCCATATGGCATCAGGAAATGTGGTATAAGAACCTTTTTGACACAAAGGATACACAATTCTTTTATTTCAAAAAATTGCCTTCAATACAAAACTATCAAACAAGGGTTAAGAGCACCTCAATTTCTGTTCAATCTCATCAAAATCGATTTAGTTGTCTGTATATGTCAACTTTAATTCTCAAAAATACAAAGGCCAGCACATTTCTTTCCTCATTTTCTAAATTTTAAACACAATTTAATTGTATTTTTAATAGTAAATTATTTCAGACTTAGGATGTGTTCTTGTTTAACAGAGTGCCAACAGCATGATGTTACTGAATAAACATGACCCAAATTTTGGTTTTTAAATTCACAAAAGAGAAATAAAATAGAGATATCCCCTTTGCCGGATAATTCTTGTGTAGATAAACGACCTGGTTAGTTAAGTTTAAAAAATCTCATGGAAATTATATATTTGGGCATTCTTTGGAAAGATTTGCCAAACTGCGCAATTTGTTTTAATACTTATCTGCAATCTATCTTTATTGTGCAAGCACAACCTCAGTCAATACTTGTTAAATAAGCGTATATATAAGACATATTAAAGACACTAAAAACGTAACCACCTTCATTCTATTTTAACTTCCTTTTTTAAAATGTTTTATTTATTTCTGAGAGAGAGAGAGAGAGAGATTGAGAGAGACAGCGTGAACAGAGGAGGGTCAGAGAGAGGGAGACACAGAATCCGAAGACAGGCTCCGGGCTCTGAGCTAGCTGTCAGCACAGAACCCAACAAGGGGCTCAAAACCACAAACCGTGAGATCATGACCTGAGCCAAAGTCAGACACTTTACTGACTGAGCCACCCAGGGGCCCCTATTTTAACTTCTTAAAAACTGCATTCTAAAATTTATGGAATAATATCAGTAACAACATTTATGTTTTAATGGGCTCATGTGCACATGTGCTCTTATTTTTGACTATAAATATAGCTTTTAAAATATTAGAAAATATAAGTTGATGCAGTTAACTTGTACATAATATCACTTCTAAATAACTTAAAGGGCTCCACCTTCAAAATAGTCAACCAACTAAATACAATGTCAATTACATAAAACCTACTTGTTATGCAATACAGGGAGATTATTCAGACACCACACCAGCAAAAAATAGTTTCTTCATCCTATGGGTAGCAAAGTGATTAACTTGCTAGTTTAATGTGAAGGAATATATATGGTTCCAAGTATGTATGGTTTCTTAAATCTAGTCAAGACACATTGCCAGATATTTCAATTAATGTGTAGCAAGGTCACAAAATCAATTTCTTATCAGCCAAAAACACTCATATAGTAAATTTTATTTTCAAACCATAATCTCTAAATTAAATCTGTGTACCTAAAAAATACAGTACAGAAACTCAGTCATTGGGTTTTCTCCCTGATAGCATTTTCACAAATGGCACAAGGCTTTGTATGCTATATATAGCCTACACTGTTCGGTTAGATTCTAATCTTCCTAGAGAATGTCATTATCTCTTTCCATGGCAAATAAAGGACCAAAGTGTTAATTTCCTCCTTAAAATAAGAACTAGGTTTGAACAGTTCTGACATTCTATCTTCCAGAAATTTATTTGGGAACTTTTAAACAATTTTAAAGAGAATCTCTGAAACTGTATACTAATCCAGACTTCTTGGTGATAGAAATTAATTATCTAAAAATATAAAATTATGGGGAAAATCATGTTAATATAGAAAATAGTGGCACTTTGCAGTAAACCATATAAAGGGACTTTGTAGGAATTGCACTTGTCTGACCAATGACACTTAAGATAATCACATTTTTAATGTAAGCTCTTTGACTTGAATATAAAATACCATCATCTGTTACATTCAGGTTAAAGTTCTTTCTTTATATCCCAATTTCTTTAAACAGATTCTTTTTTCTCCTAATATCCTCATCCTTACCTTACTCACAACTACACATGAGACTATAGTAATTTAAGTGTTAGTACCTTTTATCTATATTGAGTGCCAAGGATCCAAAATAGTTGAAGGAACTGAAATACCTCAATAGCCTTGCCTTAATATTTTAATATTCAGAAAATTACAATATCTATGCCAGATAAATGTGCTGTGTTCAATGTTTTTTTAACACTGCAAATGTTTGAGACATTTATATAAATGCTATATACACTATACAGCAGTGTTCTCTCTTACAGCTTACTAACAAATTACACAAATCTATTGTAAATTCAAATCCTTGGGACCAAGATGATGTTTGATGGTTGATAAAATACAGGATATAAAATTGTACCTCAAGGAAGACAGGAAATAGAAAATTATCTGTGATAATACATTTAGAGTTGTTCAAATCATTTTCCCACAGCCTTCTAAACATCTAATCTTTTTAGTTGATTCCAGCACTGCCAAATGGAATGAGAAAGAATCTTTTCTAGGGCAAGAAAGTGGGTATGTCTTGGGAAGGGTTAAAATATATTTTAAAAAACACATTTTTGTAGATGGAGACAATATTCTTGATACTTTATATTTAGAAATATCAACATTTTAATGAAATGATTTAAAGTTACAGAGAGTTAAGACCATTTCCATTTCATGTGATCCTTTTATTCTATTTTAATAAAATTTAGAGTCTGATAAAAAACAAAATGAAATAGCAGTGCTTCCCTTTACATACATTAATGCAAATAAAATAAAACTTCATCTCAAATAGTTAACTAAAAAATAAATACAGTTTCATGTAAAGTTGAATTTACAAAGTCCAGTTTATTTGAAGGAGCAATAAATGAGGCAGGTGTTCAATGACACATAAACTAAAATTCTTTTTTTGCAGTTTAAGAAAGAACTATCAAAGTACTATTATGATTAAAAGTAAAAATATTTTTTAAGTGCCAGTATTTTCACACTTCCTAGGATTTTCATAAAAAAAGCCATTTTTGATACATAAGACACAGAAGGAAATATCACAGTCAACAAAAGTAACTCCTGGGACTCTAAAGATGACAACCTGGGGGCCTCAAGACTAGGGGACCGTCATTAAGGATTAGTGCCAATACTGCAAATGACCTTGCCTAACATATGAAGCTTCCTAATTCATGAAAATTCTCAAAAGTGCAATAACTAAGTTAGTGAACATTCAGTCTTGTATAGATGATCCTCAAAATGAGCTAAGAAAACAAAGATATTACTGAAAAACGTATGTGATGCTCACTGATCATGCAAATTTTCCATATGGCTATACTGGACACTATAGATAGCAAAATATTTGTGATGGGATCATACCTAAGACAACCTTGCTATATTGGCCTATTACAATGCATAAAATTCAATGAAATCTGAGTGCTGATTTATGCAAGTAGAGATAGCATCCATTGCAATAACTGAATACATCCAGCATAGGCAAGGAATAATAAAAATAGTGCGTCGACTTGTGAGAATAGCCCTTGAGAAACAGTCCATGGTATTGGATGCAAGGGATTTTGGTGATTTCCAAGGGTACAATCAAGAATAAGAACTAGCACTGTCCCCAAGCAGCCATCACTGTCCCCAAACAGCCATTCCCTCAGGGACTATTAAAAAGCAGATAGACCTCATCCAAACTTACTCCATATTATGTATTAATACAAATATAAAAAGGAATTATGAAGAGAATATGACAAAATAAGTAATTATTCTTAATAGGTAGAAATGAAAAGATCTGGCAAAGAGAGTGACATGTACTATGTTTTATACAATGAGTATCAGCTTATAATATTTCTGACATGTAAAGTGCCCAATATTTCCTCTGAGCACGCACACAATTGATTATCCCGTCCTGTTTACTGGGCCTGACACAAAGGTATTTTGATGCCTATACATACAGGTAAGCCTCAGAAGGGAGAAATTTGGTCCAGATTTCCAATTGAGAGGACTGCTCCTCTGGTCAATTCCACTCTCCCCACCCCTGGCTCATCACATATTCATAAACACACAATCATCAATGTACTTTTGAAATTGCAACACAAGGACAAGTTCCATTTGTAGCATTTTGCTCCAGATGTTAGGTAAATGGTGATTATAAAAGCACATGAATCACAACCCTCTTACGCAGAAGATGGAAATGCACACCATCTTATTCAAAGGAAGGTACTCTCAATAACAGATAAAAGTAGCTAAACCTCTCTCATCCGAAATCAAATATAAAAACCAAGATTTCACAGCACTCTTGTTTGTGTTTAATGGTTCAAATGACTCCAATACAGTACTTATCCTTCTGGTTGCATTATATTTAATAGCTTACCTTTCAGCACTGCAATAAAGCAGTGCCCACTGAAGGCTGGTCCAGAAATTCCTTCCAAGGGGGGAAGCCACCAGAGAAAACATGGAAAATAAGCTTCACGTATATGCCAATCTCCACTCATTTGTAGTGCCTGCCTTGAGAAGAACTTTGAGGTCACATCCTGGCTCAGCAGGAAAGAGTATCAGGTTGTGTCATGGCCATGAGTCAGAGGGAATGGAGCAGAAAGCATAGATGAAAGCACTGCTAGCCTTGGTCAAGCCAACTCCAGAGAACAGAGTTTAAAAAAAAAAGCAGAGGGTTACTATGAAAAGTACACGGAGTTCAGAGTCAAGAGACCAAAATCTATATCTGTTTCACTTTCAGGTTTCAAATGAAGCCCCAATCCAGGCTTGGATTGAACTAGAAATTAACTACAGTTCAAATACATGTCTCACAATAATAGACTCAAATAATTTTAAAACCGGAATAGACACTGAGAGATACTAGTGAAACCTTCTCATTTCACAGAGAAACAGGATCAGATGCACTTTGTGACTTATCATGAGAATCCCAGTTGAACAGGACTAGAGTATTTAAAACAAGTTTGGAAATCCTGGCACAGCAATATTAGAATTTATTTCAGAGAATCTAGTTACTAGGTTATGGCATACTAGGAAGGCTCCAATATATAGGGCTGGGTCTTAGCTACTGCAATATGAGGATATAATGGATGAATCTAACAATGGGAACTTGAAAAATAAGATTTTGATTTAGAAATTACTTTTTTGGGGGGTGTGCCTGGGTGGCTCAGTCAGTTAAGCGTCTGACTCTTGAGATCAGCTCCCGTTCATGATCTCATAGTTGCAGGATCAAGCCCTGTGTGACCTTTGGGGTGTGGAGCCTGCTTGGGATTCTTTCTCTCTCTCTTTTCTCTCTGCCCCTCCCCTATTTGTTTTCTCTCTCTCTCTCTCTCTCTCCCAATAAAGAAACTTAAAAAAGAAATTAGTTTTAAGATAATGATTAATATTGCAGGGCTTCTAAAATATACTCTCCCTCTTTTTCTTGGGTTAGAATTAGTCTCAGAATAGGGATAAAATGAGGTAGGGGTTAAATAAAAGTAAACAAACATAGAAATGAGGCTTTGGCTCATTAAGGGTCATTGACTCAAGAGGGATTGACAAAATCTTTTCCTGTAATAGGCATCTACATTTTTAGGCTGCTTGGCATATTCCCTCTCCTGATGGCCGCAGCCACTCTAAAGTCCTTTCTCTCCCTCTGTCCTGATGATCTGAACAGGTTCTCACCCTAGGCTCCAGGAATGGAGTAGCCTGATAGTAAGTCCGCCAGTATTTCCATTATTATTTAAGGACATGAAGGTAACAACTTGAACGTATAAATAATGTGACAGGTTATGAAGTAAACGATACTCCTCTTTTATAGCAGGATATCAATCAATAGGCATTGAAGCATAAGCTGAGAAGTGAAGGCACAAACGCATTTTGTAGAAGATGGGTTGAAATTAGAGGGCTCTTTTAATTGATGACTTATCCTTTCTTTAGTAAGACTTCTATTACATGGATGTTAGGTTCTCTATGTCTGGTCCTGTTTCTCCGTTTGTTCTCATAATTTTCATCTGAACTTTTAGTTCTGCAATTCCTGGGATATTATTTTTTAGCCCTTCTACAGCATATCATCAACTCAGCTTGGGACTAATATTGATTAAATGATAAATGTATTTTATTGGAGGAGAAAAATACATTAGGTGTGTCTGGCAGGAACCATTAAAAGTATTAGCTGGTGAATTCAGGAAATCACTTGGGAAAACAGACAATATAGTGAGACTGCATAGGGGCTCCATTGCCATATTAATGACTTTTTAATGAGAAAACCACAGATAAATCAGGAATTATGATCAGAAAACATGATGGCTACCTTGTTTCACTTTGAGATGGAGCATGGAAAGAATTTGGGAGTGGTTTTGGCACAGATGAAGGAACAGATCACGAAAGGGTGAAACTGTGTTATAAAAAGGATGATTGGGCCGAGCTGACTGGCCCAAAATATCTTGATTTCTTGAGTCCTGATGTATCTTCCACTGATGTGTTAATAAATTTGACACTTATAACTTGTAATTGTAACCGACAGTTACAGCTTATTGTCTTGATGCCTCTTGCTACAAAATGAGAGAAGCAACAGGGGAAAAAGGCAGGAGGAACTGAACAGTACAAAGGTTTGAAGATATATTGAGGAAGGAAGTATTTTGTGGTGTGAGAGTTTTTCTGTACATAGAAGCCTATTTTAGTTGTTTTTGTTCGTTTGTTTGAATGCAAACATTTCCAGCATCTCTTTGATGATATAAGCTAGACTCTTCCCTTCAACCTCTTTTCTTTTCCTAACAGTATCATTTTCCAAGCCAACTCTTCTATCTATTCATCTTTGTGTTTGCATTGTTGGCTTTTCTCTAATGACTGCTTATCCGTAAATGATCCTCGTGTTTTCAGTTAAAGAACGACTTTGGTTATCTCAAGTAGTTTGGCCCGGGTTTTGCCTGCCAGCCATTACAACCTCTTTAGTGCAAGACAGTTCAGAATTCCCAGTACCTGTGGGTGGAGCAGCAGAGGAATTTCCAAGCATTATTTCTGGTGGCATAGATGGGGGGTAGGCAGAAAGGTGACATCAATTTTTACTCTCAACAATTCCTTTCAGGCAGATGCCAGTTTCCTTTAAGAGTTCTTTTCTTGGCTTTATTTGGGATCAAACGCCAATGGGGAATAAGGAACCTGGGCAGGGTAACCTTTGGAAAATCACATCTAAACCAGTCACCTAGAATGCCATTTCCTTTCTGGGAAGGGGATAGGATATCACCACAAGGAAAAGCTGTCATTTTTGTGGAAGCTTTCTGATTCTGCTCTGAAAAGTTCACTCTTAATTTGTAGAATTCCTATGCCCATCCCCCTCACCCCAATCTCACTAGTTTTATTGTCAATACACTGGGTTTTAAGGAGGTGGATGAGCAGGAGCTATAAACAACTGTATCTGATCTATGGCTTCCATCAGGATATTGAAGCTTGTAAATGGGTTTAACTTCCTTGCACTTACTCCTAAGGTATCTTAAATTCGTGCTCCTCATATTTTTTTGTTTGTAACCAATTGCTTTGATACTGTAGTGGGTAAAAAAACAGATTCAAGGTGGGGAGTGACACTAAAATAATTCATTTATGTCTGAATGAGATTCAGTTTCTTATTTGCAGACTTACTACACAGACTGCTTGAGAATTATATAAAGCAATAGTTTGAATGCGTTTTCACTGGAAAATTATTTAATCTATAAATTGAGGATAATACTAGCCCTCATTTCAGAGAGTTGTTATGAGGATTAAATTTATAAATTCATGTAAAGTGCTTAGAGCAGCGTTTAGCTCACAGAAAGCACTAAAATCAACATCAATATTATTACTCTTTTTGTACATAAACTGTAAATATGGAAGTTACTTACTTAAGCATGAAAAAAGTCTAAATAAGGAAAGAGAAATAATGGAAAAGTCAGAAGACTGGATACTGGATAATTTGCTTCTGAAATCAGCAGGAGTCGGCTGTGAAGTATGCTGATGTCCTATAGAACTGGGGCTATAGATAACTGACATGCCCCAGAACAAAGGAAGCATCAATTTAGTAACATAAAGTTTGCAATCCTAAAATGCTGACAAAAGATCAGAGCTATAATAAACAAAGCAGAAAAATTGGAACTCAGTGAGTTACTTTGTGGTATTGAAAGTGCTACCTCTATGATCCTTTTGGTCTTATTTCTACTCATAGTTTTCTTGAAAGGCACAGAGGATTAAAATGTATAGAAATTCCACATTTAGAGCACAATCCATTTAATTTTAATTTCCTAGCAGTTCCTAAAGCTATGGCTGAACAGAGAATAGAAGATGTACAGTTGCCACATTCGCTTTGTGTGCAAAATGAACACTAATTCTAGAAAAACAATATCCATTTTTATTGATGCCTTATCATCAGCACATATACACACACATATACACACATACACACCTTATACATAGATATATACATACTTTGTGGCTGATGTTTTAGCAATATAAAACAAAAATGGCAATCTTCACTGAGAAAAAAAGAATCAGCACTTTAATAATGTCAAATCAGATGGTAAGTCTTATTTAGAACTTATTTAAAACAGAATTTTGAACAACTCTGTGACTGTTGAAATTAAATCTCAGAAGCAATGTGTTTATTTCTGATTCTCTATGCTGATATTACTTTTCTGATTCTAAATATGTAATAGATCCACCTAGATAATACTGATTTAAAATGATTACAGGGTGCCTGGGTGGCTCAGTCAGTTAAGTGTCTACCTCTTGATTTCAGCTCAGGTCATGAGCTCATGGTTCATGGGATCAAGCCCTGCATCAAGCTCTGCATGGTCAGTGATGAACCTTCTTAGGATTCTCTCTCTTTCTCCCTGCCCCTCTCCCACTCATGCACATGTGCTCTTTCTCTCACTCAAAAATAAATAAATAAATAAAAGATTAAAATGATTACAAGTAAATAAGACTTTTACATGAAGAACACTTTTCATGATATTTCATTATATATTACTTGGAAAAACCCAAAATCATATGTTCATATTAAACCCTCTGGTAAGATCTCAAAATATTTCTTAGTTTGTTATCTCATTAATTCTTGTAATTATCCTGTGCAATAAACATGATACAGGATGATTTTTTAAAAATGATTTCTGACAGTCTGCAAAAATGACATTGTCAAGTCAGATCAGATTAAGTGCTTATTTATCAAATCGTGCAGCTCGGCAACAAAACTCAAATGGCACAAGTAGCAGCCAGGACCAGCACTTTCTTTTATTTGTCCCTGCCTTTGTTTTCTTCCCTCTCCCTCTTTCTCTCCTTCTCACTGCAGTCCTTAGAAGTAGGTGTCTCCTGATTTATATGTAATGCTCAAAGAATATTTGAACAACTAATTGGAGGTGCTAGATGGAAGAAAGTTAGATAACTCTCAGATTCATCTCCCTACATATGTGATATGTTAATAAAAAGTCTTGAGGAAGTATATATTTTATATTTTGGTAAAACAAATGCATTTTACATACTCCAGATGATCTTCTTAGATACATGAATACCAATACAAACTTGAAAAAGTAGGAAATCTGATGTACTTCTAGATAGTCATGTATCAGATGTATTTAAAGTGAGGTACATATTTCCTTGGGATTTCTTGTACTGAATGGAAATGTAACCTATTTAAGAAACAACAGTCTAAATTAACCCAAGGCTTACATTCCAGGATGCGTGATTTCCATGAACGTCCTCCAAATAAATAAAGTGCCTTTGCCAATTCCAGAAATCCTTTTCCTTGTACTAGAAGTATGACCTCTTTCGTGTATTGGCAATAAGGGCTACACAATAGAAAGAACAAACTCTACCATAATAATTAGGTGGCATTTCCTCAAAAATATCCACTCCATAAGATGGGAAATTCCTTCAACATATAAGAAGAAAAAAATAAAAGAATACACTATTATAAAACTTCCCCTAAGCTAATATTCTGTTTTAATTTTTAAAAAATGTTTATGTATTTATTTTGAGAGGAAGAGCACACGTGTGCATGCATGTGAGTTGGGGATGGGTGGAGAGAGAGGGGAGAGAATCCCAAGCAAGTTCCTCGCCGTCAGATGTGGGGATTGATCTCACAAAACCTGAGGTCATGACCTGAGCTAAAATCAAGAGACAGATGTCTAAATGACAGGGCCACCCAAGTGCCCCACTAAAATTCAATTTTTTTTTTTTAAGGTTTTTTTAATTTATTTCTAGAGAGAGAGAGAGCGTGAGCAGGGGAGGGTCAGAGAGAGAGGGAGTCACAGACTGAAACAGGCTCCAGGCTCTGAGCTGGCAGTCAGCACAGAGCCCGACGCAGGGCTCGAACCCACGAACCGTGAGATCATGACCTAAGCGAAAGTCGGACGCTTAACCGACTAAGCCACCCAGGCGCCCCTAAAATTCAATTTTTAAAAGGAGAAGGAAAAAAAGGGCTTGCATTATTTAAGTTTTGCTGTTCACATGTCTATTGTGGAAATTACCAAACTGTCATTTTTTTAAATACTCCAAACTGCAGTTATTTTTTGTAGGACATAATTTAGATAATATATCTGTGGTAACTGATGAAACATGATGTACAAACACACACACACATCTTGTATGCTCTGCATCTGTTCTGATGACATTCGGTTTGCCCATTTGGATGAGCATCTTCTTCATTACTAAAAATCAAACTATTATGGAAAAAAATTATATGTCCTTGGTGCTTATATTTTAGCCTGGGCAGAATGATGCTAGCAGATTATGTTAATGAATATTTCTCCCACATTCTGAATGCACAGACCATTTCTTCTTCCAAACTCTTAGATAACTATTGTGACATTGTTCTCTCTACATTTACCAATGTCACAGTGCTCTCTAGTTTATTATGATATCCTTCCAGTTGAATTTTACAAGCACATATATGGTTATTGGATAATGAAGAAAACTGTTTTTTAGGCATAGAGTATGTCTCCCTGAGTGCAGGCACTGAGACTTCATTATTTCTTATAAAGTGCTCATGATGTTGTTCATAATAGGCATGTCCCAAGCTATGAAAGCTCTTTATACATGCATACAAGCTGTGAATTTCATTCTTCCTGACCTTTCCTATCTTTATCTGAGGCAACTGTTTTTCTCTTACCCATTCTGACTCCATGAAATTTCCCAAAACACCACACCACTTAATGAGTTCAGATGCGAGTAGGGAGATGGTTTACTACCCCTCTCCCGACTCCCACAACCGAACGGGCAGAGCACTGCATCCTTCCCCTTGTTCTTGCTTCCTACTTCTCCCAGCTCAGTTTATTTCAAATCAAGCAATATCATGTTTTGTACATACACAAAGATTCTTTCAACCTTTCCAACACTTCTTAAACTTTCTAATTACCGAAGGGAGATGGGATGTCTCACTTTTTAGATTTATAACTGTGTTCCAGAGAGTAACCAATACTGTGCTGAGAAGCGTAAGATATAGCAACAATATTTGTTTAAAAGACTAAAATAATACTAAATTTTAGGAAAATATCAACAATTTCAAAAGCCTTTAAATGTGTCCCCAAATTTCTACCCAATATTTCTCCATCTTCTGCCTTAAAATACACTCATTATCAGCATAAGGATTAAGTGTGTAAATAAATTCCTCAGTAAAGTTGTTGAAAATAATAAATAATTCCTATTCAAATGATTCTGTTTTACCTATTTGATTTAAAAAGCTGTACTACACTAATCTAACTATGTCAGCTGATTAGTAATACTAGTGACGTTTTTGGTAATCTAGAGAAGGTTGAGATCCCCAGGGTTTGAGTCCTAGCTTTGTAACTTTAGCCTTGGGACACTGAGAAACTCACTTAAACTTGAGAATCCTGCTTCTCTCATATGCAAAAAGCTATAGCATTGAATTTAACAGAACTAGTTATAACCAGTCAAAATGGTGTTTGCAAATAAAAGACAGCATCCATGCATTTTATTTCAAAAGCTTATGAAAATCAAGATATATTGGATAGAAGTGCCATAAACTATAAAATCTGTACAAAGAACTATTGGCTTTTTTTCTTCTTTCCTTTCCTTTCCTTTCCTTTCCTTTCCTTTCCTTTCCTTTCCTTTCCTTTCCTTTCCTTTCCTTTCCTTTCCTTTCCTTTCCTTTCCTTTCCTTTCATTTTTTTGATAGAGAACAAGCAGAAGCAGGGAACCCAACTCAGGGCTCAATCCCATGACCCTGGGATCTTGATCTGAGCTGAAACCAAGCGTCAGAGGCTTAACCAACTGAGCCATTCAGGCATCCCAGCACTACTGTTTTCATAGGTTGGGTTGACCTTTGCTATTTTATTCTTATTCTACCAAATGGGGTCATCTTTCTAATATACACTATTTACATTGCAACTCAGCTACTTAATACTTGCCAATGGCTCTTTTCTGTTAAGAGAAAAAAATCCATATCTTGACACCCTATCTTAATTCCCACTGACCCCCTCAGTTAATATGCCCTGTGATATACATCCAGCATGAAATACTTGGGGGTCCCTAAAACATACCACCACATGTTCAACTTCTAGGCCTTTGTTACTCTGATTCATTTTGCTTGGCTTTGTCACTTAATAAAACCTATTTATTCTACAATTCTCAGCTTAAATGAAGAAGATATTTATTCTCCAAACCTGGAAAGCTACCCTGCAGTTGATTACACGTCTCAAATTTACCTGTCTTTACATATTTTATAACATTGCATCAAGTCGTTAATACAGTTCTTAAGCTGTCCCTAGATATCCTGGAAATCTAGGCCAATTTCTTACTTGTTATTTTAATCCCAGGGCATAGCGGTATCTGTTAAATAAAGGCCTTATGTCAAACATAGTGAGAAGAGTACAGGCTCTGGAAATAGACTTAGGTTCAAATCTCAGCTCTATCAACTTATTGTTGTATCACTTGTGATATTCACTTAACTTTTCTAAGACTCTATTTCTTTATAGATAAAATGAGAATAATAATAGATGAAGGTGTTGTGCTAATTAATATCTTAGATATTAGCTATCTTGATGTGATGGTGATAATGATAATGATGATGATGAAAATATTCAATAAATATTCATTCGATAAAAGGATAATTAAATGAAATAAAGTTACTACTATTAAAACTTGTTTCTATGGGACCAGGTTATCCAAATTTTAAATGAGTTGTTCAAGACTAACTCTTGGAAGAGAGTACATTTAGTGAGGTCTGGTTATTATCATAACATTTATTTGATAGGTCTCTGAGGGAACCAAATTGGATGGAGAGGAGGAAGATGATGGTAATGATACAAAAAAAAATCTACTTTTATTTTTCAGGAATTAGGCATCCTCTGTAACCAAAATGCTGTCTGATAATTTCGTATTGACCTAATACCAATTTTAGACAAAGATAGGAAAAGTGGGAAATTTCTTTACAGATGAATAAAGCCAAGTGTTCAAACCCAGTATATAACCTAGACTATTCAGCAGTTGAGAACATAATGTTTCAACTCTAAAAAGCATATTAAATATACTTACTGAAATAAATTTCAAAAATCTATCAGTGAATTAATAAAAGGTACAAACCACTGTTTGAACAGTTTTAGGAAGATATTGTAAACTTCACACAGTGAATATTAAAATAAGTGAATTTATAACATTTTTTTAATAAGGGATTTGTTAAACTCAACTTGAAAAAAAAGTGCCATTACAAATTGTGTTCTGTGTGAAAAGAAATTACAGGCCAAAAAATCTTGAAGCATTCTTTTTTTCAACAGACAGTATTTTCTGCCCTTCAGCTGGCTATCGACTGAGTCAGCGTGGGGAAAAAAAAAAAAAGAAAAAAAACAACAACAAGTGCATTCTATAATGGAAGATGTGTTTTAAAAAAATCATTAAAAAGATGATTATGATCTGGTTAGCTGCTGAAGGTCCAAATTGTGAAAAAATATTGATGTTAATGATGGTAATCATGACACTTGAAAAATACCTAAATAACAAAAAGGCAACACCACTTATGAAGTATCATAGTACAATTTGTAATGATTAGTGAAAAGCACACTAATATATTTGATGCAATATTTTGAAGGTCACTTGACTATCAACTTGCTATAATGCCATTCAATTAAATACACAATAAAAATCTAAGATTATTTATAGAAAGAATTCTGTAGTGCTTGTAGAATAGTATATTACAAATCCTGGCTGTATATACAAGCAGAAACGCCTGATCTAATGCACCATTAAGCAACTGTAGCTTTGCTCTACATTTTTTAAACATTAAACTAATTATGATGTGGTTTGGTCTTACTACTACTGCATATTTAATCTTTTTAAGAGCCTATCAAATTGAATCACGAGATACAACTTGTTTACGCTATAAGCAAACACATGCAATATTAACAATGTACAATATCCTGGCTTAATTAGAAAAAGTCCATGTTATCTTAAATACATTTAGGAGTATAATACCACATAATTCTAATTTGAACTTGTCATTTAATTATATTTTAAAACTAATTTATATGACTTGTAACTGCTTCTCTGCTACACAGAATGTTTCTCCATTGACCCAGTTAAAAGTAGATTCTACTAAAAATGAAAGAGAGAGGAAGGATAGAGTGAGGACTGGGGAAAGGGAAAGAGTGGTGGTTGAAATCACAGACAAGAAAATACTGAAATATGATTTTCAGACAGAGTTCTGTTTATCAAATCAATGAGCTGAACTGCACCCTTCTAGAACCTTGCTCTGGATTGTAGCCTCAAGTTCTATAAATGAGATCTCCATTTTCAGAAAAGAACAAATTTTCAAAATTCTCTCTTTCCAGGGTATCATGCAGGATATACAGGCAAAACCCTTGAATCTCTTATATCATCCTCAAATTTAGGCAGTCAGGTAGTAAAGAAGGTACCCAAAGGCAACACATATCTCTATAGCCTGGAAGTCATGAACTCTCTATTCTTTTGTTCCCAAAAGTATTGACTCTGGTCTCTGCAAATTAGTTTTCCAGCTTAAGTTCAAGGACAATGTTTAATATTACACCAAAAATAAGATATACATGGACTCCTCAAAAACCAATAATCAAGCATAAATTTTCAAGTGGGATGTTCAAACTTGTTTAATTAATTAAGCTTTTTTTTTTTTTAATCAATAGCATGAAATCACACAGCCTAATGTAAAACACTTAATTTCTGGACAAGGGTAAAGCAATCATGTCAGAAGTTAATCTTACCAAAAAATCCAAAAGAGGTAATAAATATTGTTTACCTTCACAAATTGTGACACCATTTCCTGAAAATCCTATGTTGCAGTAACAGGCTTCAATTCCATTCCGTATTTCACATTTTGCATTTGGAAGACAAGGTGTCTTGGTGCAATTCTGAGTGTAGGAACAATTCAGCAAAGTGGAAAAACCCACTACGGAAAATAGAGAAATATACCTTTTCAAAAAAAAAAAAAAGAAAGAAAAAGAAAGAAAGAAAGAAGGAAAGAAAGAAAGAAAAGGAGAGAGAAAAGTCTCTCTCCTGCGTCCGTTGTTGAATTAGACTATAATAAACACAAAAACCCTTCTTCCTTTCCATCTAGATAAATGGATTATGAGAATTTCCCAAGGAAGTATTTAGCGAAATAACAGCACAAGAGCAAGTAAGCAAAAAGATTAGCACTTTCTTCAATCTAAGTATTTATCAAATAAATCTCAACAAAGCTATAATGTAGTAAACAACCCAGCTCTATAAAGGAAACAGTATTCCTAGATCATTGGACTCTTGATTCTGAGGTGAAATAGTTGTAGAGGGAATTGCATGATTGTAAAGCAATTTCTTGCCTCTGGGAATGATTCTGTGCAGAAATAGAGGTGAATTGATAGTCTGGGTCTGGTCAAAGTTTTGTAATTTTTAAGATGAAGAGCAATATATCAGGAGGACAAACGGAATTATTGTTTTTTTCTGTAGTCTAATGTTCTTTTAAATTCTGCCCTTTCCATAGTAAAATTTATGCTACATTTTCTCCCATTAGGAGAATTTAAGCTGAACTCGACATATTAGTCAAAGATTGATCTTCTGGAAACGAACACCATACAAACACGACCAATAAAATGAAGCAGAAAAGAGACCCAGACTTTTTTTCGGAGTTATTGAGAACAAAGTTGGAGATGGTATTCTGTGGGCTGTTAGGAAGCCGGACGGAAAAGCTCGGCCCATCCTTTGTACTGCTGTCCCACGTCTTCTGAAGACACACCTGCTTGAGGATGGACAGTGGGAATCCTGCAAATCAGTGTTCTTAGAACAGTCATCCGAGATACATTGTCCCTCTCTGGTAACAAGAGATTCTTGAGCATTCGATTCTGACTCTCAGCCTCACATAGGGCTGTAGATACTGTCTAAGCCAGAATTAATTCAGCTTCAAAGATGTGATTTATGACCCTTCTGCACAGCATCATCCAAAAGGTTTTTTTTTAACGAACCCGAAGTCTGGGCCGGCAGTCCCCTTAAAATGCCAGGAAGCCTCCCACAAGCGTTACCGGGTTGGATTTCCCAAATTTCTTGAGTGGAGATCAGAAAAAAAAAAAAAGGTCAAAGGAGACTTCGGGGATTGTGCGGACTTTGTGTACAGGAATGAAAAGGTGACTGAGTCCCTGGGCCCTGAATATCGAATTCCAGAGTTGAAAGGCCAAGTAGAAAAACATCCTGAGAAGTGCTGCCGTCCATTCTTCTCGGAACCCTGGCCAAATGCGCTTGGCACGCGCGTCCCACCTGGGAAAAGGGCCCTGCCCGGCAGCGCCCGGCCCTCCGCCACCCCGCTGGGCACTCACCTAGGAGCGGGAGGAGTCTCATTGGCGGCGGCCGCGGTGCTGGCGGTGG